>NW_024412467.1:21911681-21922463 GCF_014898765.1 Herpailurus yagouaroundi
AAAATTAAACATAGAATTACCCTACAACCCAGCAATTGCACTACTAGATATTTATCCGAAGGATTCAGGTGTATTGTTTTGAAAGGGCACATGCACCCCAATGTTTATAGCAATGCTATCGATGATAGCCAAAGTATGGAAAGAGCCCAAATGTCCATCGACAGATGAATGAATAAAGAAGATGTGGTATATATACACAATGGAGTATTACTTGGCAATCAAAAAGAATGAAATCTTGCCATTTGCAACTATGTGGATGGAACTTGAGGGTATTTTGCTAAGCAAAATTAGTCAGAGAAAGACAAAAATCATATGACTTCACTCATATGAGGACTTTAAGACACAAAACAGATGAACATAAGGAAAAGGAAACAAAAATAATACAAAAACAAGGAGGGGGACAAAACAGAAGAGACTCATAAATATGGAGAACAAACTGAGGGTTGCTGGAGGGGTTGTGGGAAGGGGGGGATGGGCTAAATGGGTAAGGGGCATTAAGGAATCTACTCCTGAAATAATTGCTTCACTATATGCTAACTAATTTGGATGTAAATTTTTAAAAATAAAAAATAAAGTTAAAAAAAAAAAAAGAAGACATCCAGATGGCCAATAGGCACATGAAAAGATGTTCAATGTCACTCCTCATCAGGAAAATACAAATCAAAACCACACTCAGATATCACCTCACGCCAGTCAGAGTGGCTAAAATGAACAAATCAGGAGACTATAGATGCTGGAGAGGATGTGGAGAAATGGAAACCCTCTTGCACTGTTGGTGGGAATGCAAACTGGTGCAGCCACTCTGGGAAACAGTGTGGAGTTCCTCAAAAAATTAAAAATGGACCTACCCTATGACCCAGCAATAGCACTGCTCGGCATTTACCCAAGGGATACAGGAGTACTGATGCATAGGGGCACTTGTACCCCAATGTTTACAGCAGCACTCTCAACAATAGCCAAATTATGGAAAGAGCCTAAATGTCCATCAACTGATGAATGGATAAAGAAGGTGTGGTTTATATACACAATGGAGTACTACGTGGCAATGAAAAAGAATGAAATATGGCCCTCTGTAGCAACATGGATGGAACTGGAGAGTGTGATGCTAAGTGAAATAAGTCATACAGAGAAAGACAGATACCATATGTTTTCACTCCTATGTGAATCTTGAGAAACTTGACAGAAGACCATGGGGGAGGAGAAGGGGAAAACACTTAGAGAGGGAGGGAGGCAAACCATAAGAGACTCTTAAAGACTGAGAATAAACTGAGGGTTGATGGGGGGGTGGGAGGGAGGGGAAAGTGGGAGGGGAAAGTGGGTGATGGGCATTGAGGAGGGCACCTGTTGGGATGAGCACTGGGTGTTGTATGGAAACCAATTTGACAATAAATTTCATATAAAAAAAAAAGCAATAGCATTATGGGTTATTTTTCTGGACCTTCCAATACTTTCCTTACAAACACATACTACTTTGAGAATTAGGGCAAAAGGATAAAATAAAAAGCAAAATCCAATAATTCACTTTCCAGAATCCTCCCACTTATATAACTACTTAATTACATGTGTGTGTTTCTAGTGTGTATGCCTGTGTAGGCATGCGGGTGTGTGTATTTGCATGTGTGCCCATGAATATGTGTGTGTCTTCCTGAGCCATCACCTGAGACTGATCCCAGAATAATGCTCACTAGATCTGGAGAAAGGCAACCTTCTTCCGCTTGAACATACTTTCTTGGATTCTATTAAACTGGCTGAAATAACCTGTCTGTAGCCATTCCAGACTCATTTCTAATTCCCACATACCTAGTTGATTTTTGGCAGACTATATCTCTCACAAACATTCCCAGCAAAGTATAGAATGGTTTTCTCCTTCACTTTATAGTGTAAATAAGAAAATAAATCACCTCTGACCTCCAAGTTCTCAATTCAGAGGCAAAGAACTCAAGATGATTATGCAGCAAAAAAATTAAGCCACATCACTGTCCTGACATCTAATCATACCAGGCTGACTGCACAGTTTTTTAGAGAGTCATTTTTCAATTGCCTGTTTTATATTATAGGGTTAAGAGGGAGAAAGAAAGCTGACAGTAAATTAAAAGTAGAAATTTTAAAGTATTCAGAAAAAAATCCCCCAGTAATGATAAAGTTTAATGATTAAATATTTATGACTGCAACATATTCAGCAAAGAGATATATGCTAAAAAGATAAGAGTTTATAACAGAAAATCATATATTGTGAGAAATCTCTTTTTCCAGCAGTATGGCAGACTGGATACCCTGAATAACTCACCCAAATAAAATAACTCATATAGTGGGTAAGAAATCTTTTAAAAATCCTTTTTGAACAGGAAGCATGTGTAAAGTACATGCCAGTCTCCAAAGTCAAGTGAAACCAGGAACTCAGAGTGCAAAAACCTGGAAAGTTTTGGCAAAACCTGGAATCTTTGAGCTCGTGGTTTAAGGACTACACCAGATACAGGGGGCAGAAGGTAAAGTCTAGAGCACACCCCAGATAGAGACTGAAATGGAGATTCTCATAAAAAGCTTAGACTCACAGTGAAAGCCCCCTGTGCAGAAAGGCACAGCAGGGAAACTGACTCTCAATCCTAGGGTTAGAAGGAGCAAAATTAAAGTAATCCCCTGGGAATGCATAACCACAAATGGGACTTCATGTGGATTTGGGTTTCTGTTACCTATGCAGTCTGAAAAACCTCAAAAAGAAAAGTTAACCTGAGGTGGTCATTGGTTGGTATTGTTCCATGGTGATTGGCAAGAAAAATCCAAGGCTTCAACTTCGACCCAGGCCTCAAAGAATCTCCACAGACAAATTTCTAATAAAAATGAACAGTTCTGGGGTGCCTGGGTGGCTCAGTTGCTTAAACATCTGACTCTTGGTTTTGATCTCACGGTTCATGGGTTCAAACCCTGTGTCAGGCTCTGTACTGACAGCTCAGAGCCTGGAGCCTGCTTTGGATTCTGTGTCTCCCTCTCTCTCTGACTCTCCCCTGCTCACACTCTGTCTCCCTCAAAAATAAATAAACATTAAAAATTTTTTTTAAAAGGAGATCTTAAAAGGAAGTCAAAGATGTCAACAAATAAATAACAATTTGGGGCGCCTGGGTGGCGCAGTTGGTTAAGCATCCGACTTCAGCCAGGTCACGATCTCGCGGTCCGTGAGTTTGAGCCCCGCATCAGGCTTTGGGCTGATGGCTCAGAGCCTGGAGCCTGTTTCCGATTCTGTGTCTCCCTCTCTCTCTGCTCCTCCCCCGTTCATGCTCTGTCTCTCTCTGTCCCAAAAATAAACAAACGTTGAAAAAAAATTTTTTAAATAACAATTTGACTGACTGCTCACCTATCATAGCCACAATGGAAATTAGAAGATAATAGAATAAATATTTTCAATAAGCTGAAAGAAAATAATTACCAATAAAGAATTCTATAACCAGAAAGACTAACTTTCAAAGAAGAGGGAAAACAAATTATTGCAACAAACAAAAATTAAAGGTTTGTCACAAAAACATTCTCAGTAAATTAAATTCTAAAGGATGTACTTCAGGTAGAATAAATGTGATCACAGATAGAAGGTCTAAAATCCAGGGAGGAATGGTGAGTAAAGATTCTTGTGAATATGTAGGCAAATTCAAACAAACATTGACTGTCACACAATAATTATAAAAAGTTGGAAAATAGGCTAAAAGTAAAATACTGGAAAACTAGTATAAGATTTGGTATGGAGGTGATTAGGATTAATGCATTTCAAGGTCACTATATTATTGAAAAGAAGGGTAAATAATGTACAAATACAAATACTTGAAAGCCAAGTATGGAAAACAATAAATCAAATAAACACAAACAAAAAATCTGAGTGATTATATCAATATAACAAAATATACACTTTCAGGCAAAAGACATTATAGGACATTTCAGGCAAATGACACAGAATGTCATTTGAAAATGACAATTAACCATAATTCTAAATTTGTATGCTGTTAATATGCTGCTAATAACACAACCAGCCTCAAACTATATGAAGTAGAAAATGATAGATTTACAAAGAGAAACTGACAAGTCCACATTTATAGTTGGAAATTTTACTTTTCTCTTAGTACTTGGTAAATTAAGGAAACAAACAATACAGTAAGAAAAGATATACAATACTGGAACAGCACAATAAATAATGTCCATTGTTCAAATGGACAACACATAATATTCAAATACACATGAACCATGTATGAAAGTTTATCACATGTTGGACTTCAATGCATTTTAAAGAATTGGTATCAGGGGTATCTGAGTAGCTCAGTGGGTTAAACGTCCAACTCTTGATTTTAGCTCAGGTCATGATCTCACTATTTGTGAGCTCAAAACCCACATTAGGGTCTGCCCTGACAGTGCAGAGCCTTCTTGGGATTCTCTCCCTCTGGCCCTCCCCTGTCTCTCTCTCTCTCTCTCTCTCTCTCTCTCTCTCTCTCTCTCTCTCCCACTCTCCCCCAAAATAAATAAATAAACTAAAAAAAGTTAAATAAAAAAGGATTGTATCATACAGCCCAAATTTGATGACCATAATGTACTTAAATTATAAATGAATGATATAAACTAGACACAATTACATGCTATTTACAAAACTGGAAATAAAAGGATTAAAAATATATACCATGAAAACACTAACCAAAGGGAAGCTGGAGAGGTTACGTTGATATTAGAAAAAGTAATGCTTAGGGCAAGAAGAATTACTAGATAAAGAGGGACATTTCATAATGATAAAAAGATAAATTCAATGGGACAACACAGAAATCATAAAGTAATATACATCTAACATTTAGCTTCAAAATATAAAAAGCAAAGACAGAGATAAAAAGAAAAATAGATTTTCTTTTCCAATCATAATTGAGACTTGTTTTCATGAGTATACAGTTTAATGGATCTACACACAGAACACACCCACTTGAAAAAAAAGAACATTATACCACAGAAGCTCCCATAAAATCCCCTCCCAGCCAACGCTCCCTCCCTTGACTTTTTTTAATAGACATTATTTCTCAGAGAAGTTTTAGATTCACAGCAAAATTGAAGGGAAGGTACAGAGATTTCCAACAGACCCCCTTGCCCCACACATTCATAACACATTCATTATCAAAATCCTCCTCCTCTCCACAGAGTGATACATTTGTCACAGTCAATAAACCTTAATTAATTCATCATTATCACCTAAAGCCCATAATTAACTTAACTAAGAATTCACTCTTGGTTCACATTCTGCATGTTTGGACAAATGAATAATGGCATGCATCCACCATTATAGTATCATACAGGAGAGTTTCACTGTCCCCAAAATCCTCTTTGCTGCACCCATTTATCCCTCCCACCCCTCTAACTCCTAGAAACGACTGCTCCATTGTTTTTGTTTGTTTTTACTGTCTGCATTGTTTTGCCTTTCCCAGAATGTCATATATTTGAGATCATATAGTATACAGCCTTTTCAGATTGGTTTCTTTCACTTAGTAATACACATTTAAGTTTCCTTCATGTTTTTTCATGGCTCAATAGCTCATTTCTTTTTAGCACTGAATAATATTCCGTTGTCTAGATGTACCACAATTTATTCATTCACATACTAAAGGACATCTTTATTGCTTCAAAGTTTTGTAAATTTTAAATAAAGGTGCTATAGGGGCGCCTGGGTGGCTCAGTCGGTTAAACGTCCGACTTCGGCTCAGGTCATGATCTCACACTGCGTGAGTTCGAGCCCCGTGTCGGGCTCTGTGCTGACAGCTCAGAGCCTGGAGCCCATTTCAGATTCTGTGTCTCCCTCTCTCTCTGACCCTCCCCTGTTCATTCTCTGTCTCTCTCTGTCTCAAAAATAAATAAACGTTAAAAAAATTTTTTAAAATAAATAAATAAATAAATAAATAAATAAATAAACGTGCTATCAACATCAATGTGCAGGTATTTGGGTAGGATAATTAGGAATTTTAATACTATCAGTGCCTGATAGACCAAATGAGTAAAAATGTCAGCAAGAATATAGTAAATTTAAACAATACAATTAACCAAGTTGATCAAATTGACTCATGTGGTACACAAAATTCAACAACTATAGACTATGGATTCTTTTCAAGAGCACATGAAGCATTGATCAAGATGGACTGCATGCCAGGCTATAAAGCAAGTCTCAACAAATTTCAAAGGATTAAAACCACACAAAATATGAAATTTAACTAGAAATGAAGTTTTTTTAAAGGTCATTAGAAAATACCCAGAAATGACAAGAGATCATAATACATATATCTTTGTTGGGTACCAGCTATTTTGTTTCTAATAGTTCCATGTTTTGTTAGCATCTCCATAACTTCCTGCAGGTCAGGAGGTGATCCTGCATCAGACCACGGTGGCAGTTCAACCCCAAGTCTCTGCACTCCAAATGAAGCACCAGAGAAAAAAAAAAAATGTCAGTTACAAGAGCTCTGTATTAGGTATAAATGGTTAGGGCCTTATCCCACCATCTATTTTAATCACTGGCTGAGAACTACCCTAAGAATAGCATGCACTCAGTTACCACTGCTTTGCTCAGACATTAGCCAGGAGGTTTCTCCAAGAAGACCATGACCTTGGCTTAAAAACCAAAGTAGACCCTGAGGGAGATAACAGCTGGCAACAATCTGAGGACCATACTCAGAGCAACTGGGCATGTTCTTTGTTGAAGGGTTATCCAAGTCATAATCTCCATGTGTGCCACAGCTTATGGAAAAGAAGAAAGATTGAAAATCAATCATGCAAATGTCCATAAAAGATGCTAGAAGAATATTGGAAAGTAAACACAAATAAAATAAAAGGAAGAAATAATAAAGATAAGAGCAAGAAGCAATGAAATAGAAAGCAGATGAGCAAGGGAGAAAATTCACAAAGTCAAAAGTAAGTTCTTTGGAAAAATTTAATAAAATTGATGGCTCCTAGCAAGACTTATCGAGAAAAAGAGAAAAAGATAAAGAGAATATAAACTGTGAGTATCAAAATTCAATATATACTAAAAATGTAATAAAAGGATATTATGAAAAATTTTATGCCAATACATTTGACCACTTACATGAAATGGACAGATTCCCTGAAAAGCACAACTTGCTGAAACAGCCACACACACACACACAAAAGAAAATTTAAGTGGTCCTATATATGTCAAAGTAATTGAATCTATAGTTTAAAACCTATCCACAAAGAAAACTCTAGTCTCAGATGGTATCACTGGTAAATTCTTCCACATGTTTAAGGAAGAAATCATACCTCTCTTATACACACTCTACAGAGAACAGGGGATGAAGCACCACTTTCCAACTTGTTTCATGAGGCCCTTGGAACATGATCTGTCAAAGATATTACAAGAAAGAAAATTATAGGCTGATTTCTGTCAGACTAAGGTGTAAAACTTCAAAACAAAATAACAACAAATCAAATCTAGTAAGTGTGGTTTATCCCAGGAACATAAGATTGATTTATAGCATTCAAAATCAACCCATATGATTCACCACATTAACATAATAAAGGATAGATATATAATAAACTTTGTAGATGCAATAAAAGTATTTGATAAAGTTCCATACTCATTCATAATTTAAAAAAAAAACCCCAGTGGACTAGAACTAGAAGGGCACTTCCTTAATATGATAAAGGGATGACCCAAAAACCTTCTGCAAACAATATACATGAAGTCAATATATCAAACACTTGCCCCTGACTTTCAGACTGAACCAGACAAGGATGTTCACAATTGTCACCTCTGTCAACTTTGTGCTCGTGGTTAGTCTCTGTAATGTGGCTAGAAAAATAAATTATAGATAGAAAGTTTCCAGAGAAAAATGTAAAACTCTCATTTGAAAATCTTGTTTGTCTACATAAAATATTCAAAATAATCTACACACTCACAATAATGGGTGAATTAGGCACCCATTATTAGACACATGATTAATATACAAAAATCAAATAATTTAGGAAGTACTGTCATATATTCTAAAAGTTGGCTTAAAGTCTTCCTACCCTTGGCAATGTATTTTCTTTATTCAGGTGATCTTCTTAGCATAAATGGCAGAAAAAATGGCTACAGCAACTTCCATATTCCTTGGAGGAGGGGGAGGAGTGCTCCCAAAAGTGGGAGCAGTCTTTTGGTTAGGGGAACAAATCTTCAGAGGGCTGTTGGATATTAAAGGTAAGACTCAAGGTATTGGTTAAAATGGGGAGGTCCAGTAAAATGAACTAAAGTTTTCTTTATGGTAATATAAAAGGCTAGTTCCGGTGAGGTGGAGTAAGATCTAATTTTAATTGGTTTTCAGCTCTCTTTGGAAAAGGGGGAAAAAAACATAATAGAAATGACCCTGGCTGGGAAAAGTAGACTCCACATATATGGTGAGACACAGGGCCTGAGGGGAGAGTATTCTGAGTTATTTCCAATTCTGTAGCTTATTTATGCTCCATTCTCCTCCAATGGTTTCAGCCAACCTTTAGTAACTACTAAATTAGTCAGATTTATTTTAGCATTTTCTTGGGAAATAAAGGAAGGTGTGATCATGCAGGCAGTTCAGCTGGGCCACCGAAAGACAGAAGGCAATAAAGAGGTATAGGGAGGGAACCAGGGAGAAAGCCAATTCAACAGCCAAAAGTGGTCTAGAACAAGCTAATAACTGGGGTTGGCAGTTGATCCACACTCTCTGGGAATTCTCAGAAATGTTTAAGAGGAGGGTAGATTTACTAGAGCCAAATATGGGCTATAGATTTAAGTTATTTTGTTTGGATACCAAAAAATGGTGACTCCCTCAGTTATTTGTAAAATTGAGGACCTTCAGGTTATGCTTAATGACAGTATCGATATAATAAATAACAGATGTGTGAAAATATAACACGACATGGCTTGTAAAGCATTTTCACATTTTACTATATTATCTGCCAGGTAATTCATTACTGTTTCACTTTCCAAACCTATCCCCATATTTAGAAGAGACAATATATTTTTTTCTTAAATAATACATTTAATGATATTTAAACAGAACCTAACACCATTTTCAAATACAGCTACACGGTGATTTACTTACAATTATTAAATAATTCATTCTGTCTACAATAAAGCAAACATCTCAGGTCATTTGAAATAAGCTTTTTGTTAAATTGAATTTATACCCAATCTTTCAGGAACATCTTTATTAGAGAGCCTTGGGAATACCCTCTAGTGGCATAGGCCAGATGGTCTTCTGAGTTTCCTCCTCTTAGGGTCTATGGTTTGTGGAAATGGAATAGAGTAAAGAGAAGCTCAGAAAGACCTCTGTGCCAAAAGAGAGATACAGCAAACATCCCGCTCACCAGGGCAGACATGGTCACCATGACAGCAATGGAGGTCATGTTTGTGATGAGCAGATGCATCATTAAATGGCATTTGCTTTATCAGTGAATAACTTCGTCTGGTTTTTCTTCCCCTAAACTGAAGCTAATTGCTCAGTTATCTCTCCCTCAATAAAGTGTTAATCTTCTACATTAACTGCAAAAGCACTTCCAAAGTTTTGCCTGATGCAGCCAGCCCGCAGCCCATGGCAGCAGTGAAGGAAAGAAGCTAGAAGCTCCATATGTGAACAGGAGGTTGGGGCCATCTAAAAATTTTTCTAGGATGAGGCTAGAGTCAAAGTATAATTTTTTTAAGTTAAAAACATGGCTCTCATACAAGTATTGAATGAACACGCTTCAAAAATTTGCTTTATTGGGGCGCCTGGGTGGCGCAGTCGGTTAAGCGTCCGACTTCAGCCAGGTCACGATCTCGCGGTCTGTGAGTTCGAGCCCCGCGTCAGGCTCTGGGCTGATGGCTCAGAGCCTGGAGCCTGTTTCCGATTCTGTGTCTCCCTCTCTCTCTGCCCCTCCCCCGTTCATGCTCTGTCTCTCTCTGTCCCAAAAATAAATAAACGTTGAAAAAAAATTTAAAAAAAAAAATTTGCTTTACTGATTTATGAAGGAACTAGCAGAATTGTAAAGCTGGTAGAAAGTGAATCCGAGACACTGAACAAATGAATACAGGCATTGAAGGAAATAATGCTGTAATCAGATTGTTAAATTAGATATAAAACAGGTTACTAGGGCAATAAAACCATAATGTTTGTCACTATCTTTTCTAAAAGAGAAAAATCATGTGCATCTCTACTGGACAAAAATCACTTCCACCTTATAAATCTACAGGTTAACATCTGATTTCACAGAATCTGAGCCCTCAGCGATTGTAAATAGTAAGTGAAACAAAGGTCCCACTCCCCTTGAGTATGACGACAAAGGGACATGGTCATCCTTTTATTTTCTATCCAAGTTTGGGGTTTTTTTTTCCTCAACACTTAGAATTCATAACTGAATAAAATAAACGTTAAGCACATGGTTGTAAGAATGTAGCCTTTTCAACCTATAAATGGCAACAAGTTTCACTGGGATTTATGTTTTTATTGGTGAGTTTATTTCTTTGATTGCGTATTTATTTTTGCAGCAAGCGGAGACTCCGAGGCTGTCCTGCTCTCCCCGGAGGAAACACTCTATTTCATGAAAATATCTGATCTTCTTTCCATTGCCATTTAGGGAGGACAGGGCTTGCCAGGAGTACAAAGTTCAGAACATTCAGACCTCTCCCTAAACTGGACAGCCAAATTAAAAGAACTTGATTATTATATCCTTAAAAAAAAAAAAATACAGAAACAAACCTTCAGGAAAAGAGACCAGGCCAACTCAGAAGAAAGAAAGAAAGAAAGAAAGAAAGAAAGAAAGAAAGAAAGAAAG
>NW_024412467.1:21922473-22009044 GCF_014898765.1 Herpailurus yagouaroundi
AAGAAAGAAAGAAAGAAAGAAAGAAAGAAAGAAAGAAAGAAAGAAAGAAAGAAGAAAGAAAGAAGAAAGAAAAGAAAGAAAGAAAGAGGAAAGAAAGAAAGAGAAAGAAAGAAAGAAAGAAAAAGAGGAAAGAAAAGAAAGAAAGAAAGAAAGAAAGAAAGAAAGAAAGAAAGAAAGAAAGAAAGAGAAAGAAAGAAAGAAAGAAAGAAAGAAAGAAAGAAAGAGGAAAGAAAAGAAAGAAAGAAAGAGAAAAAGAAAAAGGAAGGAAGGAAGAAAAAGAAAAGAAAAAAACACAAAGCTTATTCTTGAAAGGAATAAGTTCATTGGACTCTCGGTAGGAATTCACCTATCTAAATGTACTAGGAAAAGCAGTTAAGAAAATGCAAAAGTGATGCTGGGGTAGCCCTGGGGGTGTGAGCATGCTTCAGTCTTTGTTGCTACAAGAGGGAGGGGGCAGTGACGCGGGAAGTTTCAGGATGTGGCACACGAGGGACGGATCCCCTGCTCAGACTCCAACAGGAAGGGACCACAGACGGATGGAAGGAGATCACAAGCAGGAGAGAACACACCAGGGCAGAAGGCAGCACTTAAATGAATCAGAGAGATAAGGAGTCGCAGCACCGTACAGCCAGTCCCATTAACTAATGAAACAGGGAGCCATAACATCTTGTAGAGCTATTTAGAGGGAAGCAGAGGCTACCTAAAATGTTCAGTGACTGCTTGGTGTCCAAGTTGGTTTGGAATTTTAAATCAGAAGCCACAAATGCTAACATGTCGGTATTGGCAGTCACATTGTCTACGTAAGTGTCCATGAGCCCTGTTGGGGCTGGGGAATGACACTCATTCCACTGAAGGTGGGCAGGGGCGTCCCAGGGCCACTCATTGCTGCCATGTGAGAACAATGGCCTTAAGTTGCCAAGTCTTCGGATGGTTTTAAAGCTAGAATCTCAATTCATATGGGCAACCTCCTAGCTTTGACTTTGACGCCATTTTTTTTAAATGTCAGTGAAAGTCAAACAAAGCACATCTGTGAGCCACCACTCTGTGACCTCTGAGTTGGTGGCTGCCTTTCTTCTCATATCCAATATTACCAGTGCTCTATAAAAATCCCTCTTTCAAAGCATCTGATCTCCTTCCCTGGATGCCTCATCCCCAGATTATCTCTTTATGACTTGCTTCTTTGGATGGAAAACTCTCTGCCAAACTTTTGATTCAGCCACTCCTAGGATTTCCCTTTCAAATAATTATTCCTGGCTTCATCCATTGCAGTGTTTTGTCAAGTGATGTTCTACCTTTGTCTGACCTTAATGTCTAGAGAATATACTCCAATTTGGGTCTGGCATCCCTAATACCATTTGTATGAACACAGATTCTGAGCTAGAGCATGTGTGTGCCTGTGTGTTTGTATGTGTGTGTGTCTGTGTGTGTGTATGTGGAAGGGGCAGGGGAGTAATAAGAACACTGAATTGAGTTGAGAGAAAGGGATTTGTTCCAACATACAGTTGGGATATGAATAGCATGGAACATTGAGAATTAGAACTTGACAAATTAAGACTATTCCCTTAGCTACACTGGTTAATAATCACTAGCAGTGGCTCTCAACCCTGGCTTCACATTACAATTACTTAGGAAGCCTTTATAACATACAAATGATTGGGCACCACCCCCAGAGATTCTGATGCAATTTGTTTGTACTATGTGATGTGGCACCAGTACTTTCTAAAAGTTCTCCAGTGATCTTAATGTGCAGCAGGGTTACAAACCACTGAGTGAGGAAAAGTCCCAGAGCCTAATGGTTCAGAAGGTGGACTTTAAAACCAGCTTTGAAGTGAGCTGCAGTTCCAATTTTATCACCCAACAGCTATGTGACTTTGGCCAATGTGCCTGAGATGTCTAAGGCTCACTTAGTCATGTAAAACACAGAATGCCTACTTTATGAAGCTGTGTTAAATGAGGCACTGTTTGTAAAGTGCTTAGCAAGTGTAGAATAAGCAATGGTTATTACCATTATCAGCAGGTGTTAGGGAGACCTGGTATTCTCTATTGGTGGTCATTGGTTATTTAACAATATTTTAAATAATCTTGTTATTTAAAAAGAACATGTTAAACACCCATATTAAAATCCTACTGGAGATTATAATATATGTGTGTGTGTGTGTGTGTGTGTGTGTGTGTGTGTATGTGTGTGTGTGTATAAATAATTAGCAAAATGTATTCTCATTCATAATAGTGTTTCAATAAATCATTTTGATGGTGACATAGGGATTGCAGATGAAGAAGTCCTTCAAGGATTGTAATATGTGGACACTTAAAATAGGCTCTTCCCACCCATTATAATCATGTGCAGAGAGGTAATACCAAAAGAAATACATATGGCTATTATGGATATGACAAGATATTGAACCATCCTAGTAATCTAGCAAATTCAAATTAAAATAACAATGAAATCCTTTTGTGGTCTATTAGATTGGCAAAGACTTTTTAATAGCAATGAAGAAATTTTTAATTTTATGCACTGATAGTAGGATACTAAATTGGTGTTCAATTCTTAGAGAAAAATGTAGTAGTATGTATTTTGGTACAACAGTTTCACTTCTAGAAATTAATCCTCAAGGACAATAATCAGAGATACATGAAATTTAATATGCAATCATGTTTATCAGAGTGCTATTTATTATAATAGCAAAATGGCTGAAAAACAGCTTAAATGCCAATTACAATATAAATAAATGGTAGTGCATCCATATAATGGAATACTAACACTATCATTAAAAATTTATGCTTTCAAAGATTACTAAATGACATAGAAAAACACTTGCCAAAAACTGTAAGTAATGAATACATATCCAACAGAAAAACAAGGGAAAAATCTAGAATGTTAATAGTGATTATCTTTGGGTGGTGAGATTGTGAAACTTCTCTATTTTTTTTTCAAATTTTCTATAATAAACCTGTATTATTTTGATAATAAAAATATATAAATATATAAAGCCCACAAAATTAAAAATGTCATAAAACTTTTAAATATTACATTGACAAAAGAAAGGAAGGCAAATTAAGCAACTTCTTTGAAAGCATCCTACTTTAATGATGCTTATTTGTGTTCTCCAGACCAATATCACAAGTAATTTCTGTTCCAGAGATCTGGGGACAATGAGAGAATCTCTTGCCAACAACATTGAATTGGTCAGAAAGTAAATCCTTTCCACAAAATATTTTTCCCAAGAAAAGAGAAACAGGTATGAGAATATGGAGGAAATACAATAAAAAGGATGAATGTTTAAGGTGTCATGGGACATCCAAGTAAGGGTGCCAAGTGGCAGCAGAAAATAAAGGACTGAAGCACAAGGGAAAGATTGAGACCAGAGATGTGGGTCTAGAAGTTGAGGGCATAAAGGTAAAAGCAAAGGCTGTAATGAGTTTACTTAAAAATATGTATATAAAAGGAATAGATGATCAAAGACTGAGGTCTGAGGGAAGTTACCATTTAGGAAATGGGGATGTGAAAGATGGCAGTGGTGGTAGCATATTTTTAACTTCCTCAGACTCCTCCATAAAAGTAATAAGAGAAACTAGGATGGCAAAACAAAGGCCCATTGCCAATATCTACAATATAAGTTGGTTGACAAGATGTTCCAGAGATTTCTAAATCCAAAAGGTGCGCACAAATGCTGGCAGCTACAAGATCTGCATGGCATTAGCATCTATACCAGAGGAAGTTGAGGGAAGCAATAGGGCATCTGATGGCCCCAGGAACTCCAAAATAACCATCAGTGGCCACTTAGAAAAGCTCAGCAAGCCAAAGTGGAGAACAGCAGGTGAAACTGTAAGGGGTTTGCACATCCCAATAACATATGAGTTGGAAGGGTCCTGAGGAAGGTGGGCAAGGGCTGAAATGGACTATGAACTCTCCTCAAAACAAAATAGCCAAAACTCCCTTCCAAGTGTCCCACACTGAGGAGGAACTGTTGAAACCAGACTCCAAATTGAGCAGGGCAACTGACACAAAGGAAGAAGAAAATGCATATGGGACCAGGAAATATAAGGAAGCAAATTGCCGTATTTTTTAACACAATGTAAATCAATAAGAAAGGGAGGTCTGTGAATTCAGGAAATCTCTCTTGAACCCAGCTTATTCTAAAAGTTCAGGAAAACTAATTTCACGTTAACATGTTCAATAGAAAAGATTGAGATCAAAGAGATAAAGAAGCAGAATAACATCCCACAAGAAGCAGAAAGAATCCCACAAAGACAGAAGAAAAATATTACATAATATTTCAAAATTAAGCAAAAAAGTCATCAAAACCAGTAAATTATATGGAAGGAAAATACATATATGAACTAGAAATCTCAGAAAGTGATGGAACTTTCAAAGAATTAGAGATATAGAATAATTATTTCAGGGACACCTGGGTGGCTCAGTTGGTTAAGCATCTGACTCTTGACTTCAGCTCAGGTGATGGTCTCATGGTTCATGGGATTGAGCCCTGGACTGGGATCTGTGCTGACAGCACAGAACCTACTTGGGACTCTCTCTCTCCCTCTCTCTCTCTGCCTCCTCCCACCCCCATTCTCTCTCTCTCTCTCTCTCTCTCTCTCTCTCTCTCTCTCTCTCTCAAAATAAATAAACATTTTTTTTAAAAAAGGAAAATCATTTCAGAAGTGAAAACTAAATTAGAAAGAATACAAGAGCACAGAAAACAACAGTTATGGAAATAGAACATTAAAAATAATGAAGGTAAAGATAAATTGGATTAGGTGGGAAGTGACAATACAGAAGACAGGCAAAGAAAATGCAATAAATGAATAATAGGAGCCTCAGCAAAAGAAAAGTAAAGCAAGAAAACAGAACAAATACTAAAAACTATGTATTATTAAACTTTAAAGAAAGAAAAATTTTTTTGTTATCTAGGTAAAAATAAGTTACATAAAAGGGAATGAAAATGTGATTATCATCAGACTTTTTGATAGCAATACTTTTTTCTAGAAGAAAATGAAGCAACATATTTAAAGTACCCGAAGGAAGAAAATGTGAGCCATGGACTTTACATCCAGGTAAAGCTTATTTTCAGGTAAAAAAGGCAGCAAATTGTCACCAGCACGCAGGAACTAAGAGAATATTGTTCTCAGGAGTCCTTCTTTAGAATTTACTAGAGAAAGAACTTTAATCAACCAAAATGCCTTGGAGAGACATCAGCTTAAATGCTGGCAGTGAGCATTAAATATATACTTAAATATACATTGAGTACTAACTATATATTTAAATGTACAATAAACATATATTTAAATGTATAGTTTAAATGTACAATATATTTAGGGGCACCTGACTGGCTCACTCAGTGAAGTGTGTGACTCTTGATCTCAGAGTTGTAGGTTTAAACCCCACATTGAGTGTAGAGATTACCTAAAATAAATATTTTTTAAAAGCTTTAAATGTGCAATATATTTAAATGAAAGATAAGAGAGCGAAAGTATAAAAGATCTCCGTACTCTGATAGTGCAGATTGTAATACGACTGTGAAAAAGGAGGAAGGCATATGTCAAAAAATGTTTAATTTTGCTTGCTTTCTTGGTAAGCCTTTACCACCTTGGTAAAGTGTTGGGATTGTTATTCTGAAAATGTTTTGGAAAAAGCAAATTAATGACTTTGTGATATCTAATTCTATCATCAGTGTGTCCCTGAGAACCAGGATTCTTGGTTTGGGAACGAATGGATATAAATGTTAAATGGAAGAGGTTAATCATCCTGTACTCCTGAATTTGAAAAGGAAGTAATGTCATAAATTCATGAGGTATTTTTTTAATCTTCAAATACCCTAGTTCTGTCCATTGAAAAGCCCTGAAATGATGACGTAACCGGTAGCAATGAGCATCATCTTGTTTCCACCTTGTCTTGGAGAAATGGCTGCTTCCGAGCATAGTGCAGCAAATGCACAAGATGAGCCTGCAAAATCACGACATATAGCAAGAAAGCTACTGAAGACCCTTAGGGTTGGGTAAAGAATGCAGGAACCGACTTAAAAAGACTCCCACTGACCAAAGATAGAAAAATTTGACCATCAATAAAGATAATTGTTGTCAGTTAAAACACACCAAAAGACACCAAATATCATTTGACACCTGAGTTTATAAATGTAACCACCCCCCCCCCAAAGTACCCTAACCCTAATCAGTTTCCTCTGGAGGAGGCTACAGAACTGACAATTTTAAAAATCAGTAAATAGGGGCGCCTGGGTGGCGCAGTCGGTTAAGCGTCCGACTTCAGCCAGGTCACGATCTCACAGTTCGTGAGTTCGAGCCCCGCGTCAGGCTCTGGGCTGATGGCTTGGAGCCTGGAGCCTGTTTCCGATTCTGTGTCTCCCTCTCTCTCTGCCCCTCCTCCGTTCATGCTCTGTCTCTCTCTGTCCCAAAAATAAATAAAAATGTTGAAAAAAAATTAAAAAAAAATCAGTAAATAAAGGGAAGATTTCAAGCTATCATTTTGCCCCCCCCCCCCAATTTTTTTTTGAAAATTCTACCACTGGGTAATCAACTAGCAAATGAGGGAAAATTTTTCTTTTTACAAGCATTCCAGCTAATAAATAAAGAAGAAATGATGGATTGAACTATCACCATTTTGCAATATCAAAAGAAGCAAAGAATCTGGGCATTGATTATTGGTGGCTGTTAACAACACAGAGAGACATTAGACACTATATGCCCCTCAATGAAGACCCAAACCAACTATGGGGGCATCCAGGAATTAAAATAGACTTAGGAGACACATTCTGAAATAAAGTAAACAGGCAGACCTAAACTATAGTGTAGAGTGATAGTACACGGGTGATAAAATTATAAAGAAAAGTAAGTGGTAATGTAAAGATCAGAGAGTGGTTACTTATAGTGAGAGTTTTGAGGCTTATCAGGAAAATGTGGCTGCCAAGGTCCCATTCCTTGACCTGGATGGTGGTTACAGTGGTTACTGTCATAGAGAAGAGTGTGTGGCTTAAGAAAGAAGAGGGCTGGCAATGGAACCGTGGCAAGAGAATCAATACTTAGGGCAAGAGTGCAAGAAGGAAAGGAAACCAGGGGATGGAAAAGGAGTGGACAAAGATCTAGAAGAAAACCAGAGAAAAGTGGTCTAGAATGTAAAGGAAAATAAGATGAGAGAAGATGAGAGATGTAGAGAGCAAGAGAAATAAGGGTTGTTATCCTGAAAGCCATTGCTATCCTACTTCACCTCACTGTGGCATCTCTCAGGATTGACCATGAACATCTTGAGAAGCTCTCCTTCCCTGACTTGGGCCATGTTCTGGTTTCCATTCTCATCCTGTGCCTGGATCTTCAATGGGGCATTTTCCTGTTCAGATACCATAAATAATAGAATTCTTCCAACATTCTGGCATTATTTCCTTTTTCCTTTTTAACCATTCTGTTCCAATTTCTAACACTCCCGTGACTTTACTAGCACATCTAAGGCAGTAAATCTGTGTCTCTAGTTCTCAACTTTCTCTTTAGCTCCAACTGCTTGTTGAACATTCCCATGAGGACTCCCACCAGCACTCAAAGTCCACTATCTATGAAACCAAATCAGTCAGCTCCCAACCACCATCTCCTCCTGCCTCCCCAGAATCTATAAACAAGGTCGCCATTCTTTCTTCCACATGAATTTGAAATCCTTGATCATCCAGGCTTTTCCCTCACCTTCTTTTCTAAAAGTGCCCTATCCTATAAAGTCTGCCCTCGGAATGTCTCATGAACCAACAACCAAAGTCTGTCTATTTCTTCTGCTACTTCTCCAGCGTAGGATCTTTTAATCAATGCCCTCCCCTCCCCCACCCCACCCCTATCCTCTATCCCCGCTGCAGTCTTATTGCAACAACTTTCTGGTCCATTCCATTCTGCCTACCACCAGGCTGCTCTTCCAGAATAGTTAACTTTGATTTGTAAGGGGAAAAAAGGATTTTCTTAACATTTCTAAAATTATACCAAATAAGGAATTCCTCACCAACTACAACAAACTATCATTCAAATAAAGGAAACCTAGTAGTGTGTTATGTGTGGTGGCAGGTGTTTTACCACTGGAAAATGTGAAATAAGTACAATACTCCTATGTAGGCAATAGTTTACTGTTACCAGAAAATAAAACCACTTCTTGTTCTGTTACACTCTTGATTTTTCTTTTTAACAGAGATTTGGAAAAAAAGCCTAGGATGCTTTCTCTAGCATGCACAGAGAAAACAGCCACAGGGATACTGACAGAGAAAGGGGGTGTCAGGGGCATGTACTGTGTTATAACTGACACTGAAAAACACGGTATATTGTTCCAACCCTAGGCATAGATACATCACTTGCTAATACTGGCATGGGGTCAGGATCACAGCTGGTGGAAGGAAAGTATGTCAAGGGTCAGAGGCACATATTAGAGCAATCACTTGCTGTAAGCCTTCTCCTGATCCATTGCATCCAGACCCCAGACCACATCCCACCTCATTAGCACAGTAAGCAGGTAATCATGTGCCTGCTGAATTTGGCTATTCTGAAGTCTCTATCCCATTGCATTTAATACTGAATTCATTTTCTGCAAAGCTGAAAATTATAAGAGCAGGAGTAAGCATGGGCACGTGCCTGTGTGTGCTCCTGAGCATTTGTGTAGCAGTATCTGGAGGACACAAGTACTAAGAATAGGATCTTCCAGTGCTTCTAAAACTTGGCTGCACCTTAGAATCATTTGAGAAAAATGTTTAAGATCCCAGTGCATAGGCTCTTCTGTCCTTCCCAAACCAAGTTCATCAGAATCTCCCAGGTGAGGCAGGCATCAGTATTTTTTAAAACTCCCCAGGTGATTCGCATGGGTAGCCAACATTGTAAATTGCTGTCCTCTCCCACAAGTCATTGAACTGTGTCTTTCTCTTGGACACTCACCAGTACTGTAAACTCATGCCCTATGTTTGAAAACCCCTCCTTTGACCATTGTTGAGAACAGGACTGCAGATTGAGTTCCCTGACATTTACCCTTGTATGACTTTGTTTCTCTCACTGTTTATTATTAATTTTTATTGATGTTTTTATTTTAGAGAAGGAGAGCACATACATGCAGGGACGAGGGGCAGAGAGAGGGGTGGGGGGAGAGAGAGAATCTTAAGCAGGCTCCATTCTCAGCACAAAACCCGATGCGAGGCTTGATCCCACAACCCTGGGATCAATGATCTGTGCTGATATCAAAAGTCAGATGCTCAACCGACTGAGCCACCCAGGTGCCCCTTCTCACTGCTTATTTTAAGAGACTGACCTTGAAAAGTAATAAGGATTGGCCTACAGTAAGAGTCATTCCTGCCTCTTGCCCACTTCTGTGGGTCCCATTCATCTGGCTATTGAATGGTGCTATTGTTTGGTGTGATTATCTGTGTGCATTGAGGCTGCAAATTCCCTAAGGGCGGACACCTGATCCTTCCCACCACTCTGCATCATACCTTGCATACAATAGGTGTTCTACGTATGGGCTTCTGATTTTTGTAGGGTCTTCAGCTCCCTTTAAATAGAAACATTTAAAAATATCTTAAAACTTTACATGCGTTCAGCTGCCTCTGACTATATTTTTACACATATTTCTAATGTAATCCTGACATAAATGCCTTCTCCTCTCACCCCTCTTGTGGTTTTTGCCACACCCTGTCTCTCCAGAATGTTCTCTCTGGGTTTGGTTTCCATGGAAATCTATCTCTGGGGGAGAAAAGTGTATTTGCTGTAGAAGAACCATAACTGCCAGTTGCCTCCTGGTGTAGTGTCACCACAGGAGTGGAGAGAGAGCTCACAAGGAGTTGGCACCAACACCAGTGCGAAGCCAATCCTCTTCGTGCCATTTCCATCTTGGTCCACAGGGTGGAGATTTTTTTTTTAAGCTCAACTCAAGACAGAAGCAAATTGGGGTGCCTGGGTGGCTCAGTCTATTAAACAGCCAACTTCTGCTCAGGTCATGATATCGTGATTTGTGGGTTCAAGCCCTGTGTTGGGCTCTGTGCTGACGGCTCAGAGTCTGGAGCTTGCTTCGGAGTCTGTCTGTCTGTCTGTCTGTCTCTCTCTGCCCCTCTCCTGCTCACTTACTCTCTGTCCCTCAAAAAAATGAATAAATGTTAAAAAAAATTTTTTAAAAAGGCAAAAGTAAGTTAATAGTTGCTTTGTCACACAGAATCAAGAATACTATTTAAAAAACAAAATTCAACTGAATAAACTCTAAAGATCTTACTGACTTTATTCTGATTCACAAATGGAGCAGCGTCCTATCCAACAGATAGAAAGGAGCTCCAAGGAGCCGTACAAAATGAAAAACTTTTGTAGGCATAAAGGAGCAAGACAAGAAAATCATTCCAGCAAGCTCGGGTTTATCAGGCAAATTAACTTCACTAGTGCTGACCAGGTAGCTCCTGATTGACTGATTCAAGATTCCATTCTGGGGAGAAAACGAAACTGTAATTAAGTATTGGGTCTGGCTTTGGCGACATAGAGCTTAACATGACTTAATTTGGGGCCCGTTGTCTTGTTTTTAACAATACCAGTTTCAAATACTTCTATCCTAGAATGTTTGCTCTTCAGGGAATGACATTGAGAGATAGTGGAAGGGGACAGTGACAGGAAGGGTCCAGGGCTATCATTTAGAACAAATGAAGGCTGGGATGCAATCCCCAGCCATGCCCACAAGGTGTCACAGTGATTCTGCATAAGGTTATTCTTCATCTTGAGAAAAAAAAAGGTAACTGTCTAATAACTAGCTAGTAGTCGTCAAAGAAGCAAGAAGAATCTCAGAAAATCCAGGAATGTTGGTACATTGAAAAGGAAGCCACAGCAGCAGGGACAGAGGTCATGCAAACAGAGCCCCTCCCAGTCCACCTAGAATACACTTACCATTCAGGACCCACAGTTTAAGATATGGCACCAAAGATGTGTTTCAAATTTATTACTAATAGGAACATTGACTGTTAGAGATATTGCAATAGCTGTCTTAATTTTCAAATGCTTTCATCTGGGTTTTTAAATACCCCACCCTTAAAACAACTTTTGAACCTAATAACTTTTTTTTTTTTTCCAACCAACCAGTCAGGAACATTTGGAAATAAACTGTTGGAGGAGGTGGGGGTAAAAGTATGTGCCCAACTACATTTCAGAATTCTCAGAAATCACCCCAGACTCCAGGTAGAAATGCCATCTCTGAGGCCTCCCGGTTGCTTCGGACAAAATGGCAAACTTTACAATAAACCAATTCAACCACAAAGAGATATTCTCCCTGTCTCCTCTGACTTAATCGTTTAATAAATACTTACAAACTTCTACCTAACTATACATATGCAATGTGCAATTGCTCAGGAATCAAAGATAAATAATATTGGGGACCTCCTTTCCAGGAACTCAGGATCTAGGTGTGTAGATAGTTTTATAACCAAAGATGTTGATAGTTGTGAGACTACTTAGCTATTGAATATTGGGTATTTTGAGCATTAGATAGGATTTATTCTCAAATTAGGGGCAAGAAGAGATGCCCTTGCTTGGGGTAAGTAATCCTAGGAGAAAAACACACTTGCCTTTAAGTGAAGTGAGGATTTGTAGGCTTCACTCAGACACGAGGGTTTATGTTGACTCCCCCCATCTCCCCCCAGTTGTTATTGTTCTTTCAATAGTATTCCGGCAGTCAGACCAGTGAATTCAGACTTAGGGCCAGCAGAAACCCAATCAGTTAAGCCTCACTGTTTGAGCCCCAGGTACTAGTTGACATCTTAACACTGCAGCAAGTCAAGAAGCTAAAATTTAGAAATCAGAACTCAGTTTAGGAGGCATCATAGTAACTGACTGGATAAGCACCAACTAGGTTGAAAACGTGTAACACTCAAACTCTAGGTCCTGATACTAGACTTTAATATGAGTGACTCTGCCTCTTTTTGACCCCCTCTTCTTGCTGTCTCCTTCCTCTGCCTCTTCTGCCCTTCTATTCCAGTAGAAACTCTGACCGTTTTATTCTATCCTATCTTTAATTACTATCTTGTTGTTTGATTGTTGAGATGTTTCCATGGTGATGCTAAAGCACACCTGCATGGAGATTCGAATACAATAAACTCTCAGGCTCTTAGCAGGCCATCTAGGGCCAGTTCATCCATCTCTAGGATGCAATAAGTCCAAAGAGTGGTTGGGTATCCCTCTTCTACTTCTGCATCTGTGTGTTTTATGGGTGAAGAAAGTTGAATCTACTAGAGATGAGAACTTAATGATGTTGGGGGTGAGGGAAGCCCTCATGGTCATGAACCTGTCTATATAACATATTCACAAGGGCTTCGAGTCAAAAACCTTGAGATTGGCATGAAGGGATAGTCCCACAAGTGTCCTTCGGTGATGTGACTGAAATGTCCTCCCCAAACTCATCCTGTAGGAATTCACTATAGGCTGCATAAATGAAAGACTAGACTACTTTGGGAGAACTCTTCTTGACCAATGTGATTAGCTAAGATTATCTAAAAGAGTTGCACTGATTAATTTGGGGTAAAAGTCTGCCCTCCACCCAATCACCCCAGTGGTCATAACTGGAGCAAAAAAGGAGGGAAAAGTAGCAAAGACAATACCAGAACTCTTTCACTTAATCAATCCTATTTGTTGCAGGTCTCTTAAACTCCTGGCACCACATAGGTATTGAGGATGGTAGAACTGTCACCTGGGGCTGGTGGGGATGGAAGGAAGCAGAAAGCCAATGACAGTACAGCAAGAACATTTTGAAGCCTGTAGAGGTAGAGCCTAATCAGAACTGAGAGTCAAAGGAAGGATGAAAAAGGGTTTAGAGAAGGAGTATCTCCACTGAGCTGGTGCCGCTTTTATTCTGGATGGTGCCAGAGTGACTGAGGGAAATTGGAGACTTCTAGGTAATTATAATACAATGCAGTGAGTGCTATTAATAGAGGCAGGAACAAGGTCCTGTGGGAGCACAGAGAAGAGAAGTTTCTTTCTTGTCCTCAGGGAAAAGATAGCAGGAAAGGAACAAACTTTGCAATTGATAGCAATTGCTCCCGGTGGCTGGGTGTAGCCCCAGATGCCCAGGGGACACCGTAGGATTGATCAAGAGGATGCAGAGACACTTGGGTGGGTCCAAACCAGTTGCTTCAAACACTTAGTGAAATTGCCTTTGGTCATCCAGAAAAGAAGTGTTCACAGGCAAGGAACATAAATTTAAAGAGGAAAATGTGTAGGTAAATGTTATCTAAAAAGTATTTAACTCCTGGGTCTCTGCCACCACCTTTCAATTATCTGCAAAGGAATCTTTTGCTCCTTAATTACAGTTTTTTGTAATCTATGGGGATTTCAGAAATACCTATATCATGTAGTTGGAAGCAGGGACCCGTCCTTGGGATAAAAGTGAAACTTTAAGGAGGGGGACTAGGAAAGGGAGCTAGGACAAACTCTTGCATCCGGGCTGGGCCATGGCTGTGCCCCTCTGAAGCTGACCACTGTGCACTCAGGCCCAGAAGTCTAGTCCAGATGCCACCAGCTCCGCACACAGGAAACTAGGAGTGAATTGGCAAAGAGGAGGATGCTGAACAGTTTGCTGTTTCTCTGTAAATAACACTTCAAACACTGTACTAAGAACCTCAAAGCAGAAGTTAATAAAATCATTTATCTGAAAATCTGGAAATAACTGTGGGAAGATCGACTAAAGGGAACAGTAACTCAGCAAAATTTACAAAAAAAGGAAAGAAGACACTGTCTGAAGCTAACTTTGGAAACATATATGTAAAATCAGTAAAACTCTCCTGACAGTGTCATAAGAATAATGTTTATTATAGATCAACAACGTGGTCACAGTTAGCAGAAGAGCCTGAAACTAATTGTGTAAGATTTACCACACAATCTGGATTCATAGCTTATACTTCTGGTACTTTCTGTAGCTTAACTAAGCTGTACTCAGGGTTGAAAAGGATCCCATGCTAGTTGGGGGGGGGGGGGGGTAGCTGAAAAGGGAAATTAAGTATAGAGCTGCAGTTCTTAAAGGATTAGCACTTTCCAGCACTCTCAAAACCTGACTAAGAAATATATTAGGTGGCTCTACTTAACCTTTAATTTTTCTCACTTCACTGTACTAAGCCCTTTCCCTGATATTAGTACTGCTTCCTATCATTGTATGGCCACTTCCTTTTTTTAGATTTTTCACCTATTTGCAATGATGTGCAGCTTCCCCTGACAGAAATAAAAAGAACTCTATGTGGGGGCTGTCTTCCTGATTTTGCTCACCTTGGACCTTAGATTTTTTTATACATATATTTATTTTGAGAGAGAAAGAGAACAGGAGCCAGGGAGGAGCAGGGAGAGAGGGAGAGAGAAAATCCCAAGCAAACTCCGCGCTGTCGGCACAGAGCCTGACACGGGACTCGATTTCATGAACCATGAGGTCATGACCTGAGCCTAAACCGAGTCAGATCCTCACTGCCTGAGCCACCTAGGCACCCTACTTTAGATTTTTAAATATTATTGTTAGGGTAGGGTCTGTAGGATCTAGATATTCACATATAATAATTATAGCAGTGCTGCTTTAAAAAAAAACTCAAGACCAAGCAGACAACTAAAGCATTAGTTGCGAATGCTACACTCACTGCATGCTAAGAATTATGTTCCAATCATGACATATGATTATAAAGGATACACAGTGCCTTCTGAAATCAATCTCTTAATTCCTCAAGGAAACTGGAGGTAATTAGACTGAGCCTTCTTCTCCGTACACCACATTGCTCCTAAGTGCTCTAATTTGAAGCATGTTGACAATGATGAGAAATTCTAGGCCACACTGCTTCAGTGAGGTACAGGAGTGGAAGGGGAAAAGTACAAATAATCTTTCAAAGCCTGATAGAAAAACTAAAAATGCATAAGATTAACAAAGTAAATTGCGAACTCAGCACATGATTCTACTCATTCTTGTGCAGTGAAATTGTAACTTTTTTCTTCCATATAGAATATAAAGACCCAAGAAGAACCCCAAGGGGCAACATATTTCTAAGTACCAATTATCTGCACCCTTCTCTTTCTCTAGCTTTGTTTTATTTTTTCATGAAAGGCCATGGAATATCTACCTAAGTCAAAGACCATCGCCTGAAGGAAAAATCTAAATTATTTTCAGTGAAGCAAGTCTAAAGTCACAGCAGAGAAATAGCACTGTGCTGAGTTAACAGGGTAAGGAGCCAGGTAGGGTGAGTCACAGAGCAACAGCCAGGAGAAACAAAATCAATGCAGACTGCCAAGGCCAACAGGAGGATTTTGGAGACCTATTCTTAGTTCCACATGCTGTGTGACCTGGGGGTGTGTTTAACAGTCTTAAGAAGTTTTGGGGCAATGACAGATAAACAGAAAGTGGGACAAAACAGAGAGCCTGAAAGTATGTCCACGTGCCACGTGTGTCAGGTTAGCTCCTCTAGAAGCAAGCTCTGAGACAAGAATTTGAGTGCACGATGTTTATTTGGGAGGCATGGAACAGTGAGATAGGGAGAGAGGCAGTCTCTACAGGGGGAGCTAAGCCAGATACAACAGTGGGTTATGGAACTATTTCCCTGGAAAAACTCTGGGAAAAGGTCTAAAACATGTCTCAGGATTATTCCACCTTAAGAGTGAGGGAGGGAACTGAGATAAGTCCTTTCAGACTCTGGTTGTGAACCGCTTCCACAGGATGTTAATTCCCCAGCACTTTCAGGCCTCTGTGGTTTTGTAATGGTGCAAACATAGGTGATACATTTGGTACATCAAAGAAGTAACTATACATGTGAGTGAGGGGAAAAAAAATGGACTGTTCAATAAATGACGTTGGGACTAATGACTATCCATATGGCACAGATAAAGTTAGTTCCCTATCTCAGGCTATACACAAAAATAAAGTCCAGATGGATTAAAGACCTAGATGTTAAAAAAAGAAAAAAATATGTAAAAAAATCATGGGCAAATATCTTTATGACATCCAGGAATGGAAAGATTTGTTAAGATGTGAAAATCATGAATTATTAAGTATATATATATATATATATATATATATATATATATTACTTTCTTAAAACTAAGACATCTGTATTACAAAAGAACCACAGGGGCACCTGGGTGGCTCAGTTGGTTAAGCGCCAGACTTGGGCTCAGGTCATGATCTCATGGTTTGTGGGTTCGAGCCCCGCGTCAGGCTCTGTGCTGACAGCTCCGAGCCTGGAGCCTGCTTCAGATTCTGTGTCTCCCTCTCTCTCTGCCCCTCCCCTGCTTGCACTCTGTCTCTCTCTCTCAAAAATAAACAAACATTAACAAAATTAAAAAAAAACAAAAGAACCACAAACAACACAAAAAAGGAATTTAAAGATTTAAAGAACTTATTGTCAGACAACAAACATGATAAACAATGAATATCTACAATATACAAAGTTATCCTTTCCACTGATAAGGAAAAGGCAGCCCTAGGTGATAAATGAACAAAAGCTATAAACAGGATTCACAGAGAAGGAAACTAGTGTCTAATAATCATATGAAAAAAATTTTCAATCTCGATAAAACTCAGGGAAATGCAAATGAAAACAATAAGATAACGTGTCATACACATCAGAAATTCCTGTCTGGTAATACTACATATTAGCAAGGATGTGGAGAAGCAGGAACTTCCATATATTGCTGGCGGGAGAGAGACAGCAATTTGCAATAGTGAGGGAAGGATGCGTAAATTCCACAGATGAATAATTCCACCTCTAAGGATGCACCCTAGAAAAACTCTCCCACACACAACCCAGGACACATCCAAAAGGGTGTGTGCTGCTATTTGTAACAAAAAATAGAAAAAGGAAAGAAGAAAGAAAGGGAGGGAAGGAGGGCAGAAGGAAGGATCTAAATGTTCCTGAGTAGGAGGAATGTATATATATGAACTATGTTAAGTTGTGTATGAAATACTGTTCAGCAGTTAAAATGACTGAGGTAAGTATATGCATTTGAACATGGTTAAGTCTCAAAAAGCATACTGTTGGTAGGTGGCGGGAGGGAATTTGAAAAGAATACTTAAATTATACCATGATACCACCTATGTAAAGTTTTCAAACAAACAAAAAGTGTGTAATTGTTTCTGGATACAAAAGAGCCAAACCATGTGATGGAATGTCAGTGACCTCTGGAAAGGGGTTGGTGGGGGGGAGGTTCCAAGGAGTAAGGCATGTTTTCATGCTTCTTAAAACGATCTAAGCAGATATGGCAAAATCTTAGCTTACATTAACATCAGTGGAGGGCATAGAAGTCCTTGTTATGACTTTTGTACTTTGGGGGAGGTTGGAAATATTTCCTAATTTAAAATGTTAAAATATTACTAAGTCAGAAGAAGCTGCAGTCACACTAGAGCACCCCACCTCCCAGGATCTTCCCACACTCAGTTAGTCATTACTCTCCAGAACATCACCATCATCTGCAAGAGTCCCCGATCTGCATCTCCCACCCTTCACCACAGAGCATTCTTTTTCCCCAAAAGTCATCAGTTGGAATCAGATTGATTTGCTAAACTCGGGTTTATAATCTTATTTCATTAATAAATAACCAAATGAGGGGCGCCTGGGTGGCTCAGTCAGCTGAGTGTCCAACTTTGGCTCAGGTCATGATCTCACAGTCTGTGAGTTAGGTTCTCATGAGTACTTGGGAGCAGAGCTGGACTGTAGACTGAAGCCTGTCTTTCTGTGAAGCCAGAGTTCCATTTTCTCTACAGGAAAGAGCATTTGCAGAGAAGCTCAAAGTTCCAACCTAAGACCCCAAGTTTTTATCAATTTATGTGTTTTATTTGGGCATTGTGTATTGGAGAGGAAATCAAAGAATCCTTGAAAGAAAGATGAAGAAATCACAGAGGGGTGTCCCAGTCTCAGTCGGGAGTATCATGGGTAATCGGTGTCTTTCCAGTAGGCAGCACCCTCTATAAAGCAGATGGCAATCAAACAGGGCTGCTCTTGCCTAGGAGTTAGAGTTGTCCCAACTCTCAAGATGAGGAAAGTCACATTGTGCCCTAATATTCCCTCCTTTCCCTATGTTGCCCCATTTTTGTTCCCCTAACAGCTCAGGACTCCTCCGCACTCTGAGACAATCCTCACCCCCAACTGGCCAAACACCACGGTATCAATATCAAGTCCACATTGATGTTTCCATGACCCTACCTTCATAGTCCAAACCTAAAATCTGTCTTTTTTGTGCTGGAACACCTTCCTGGTACCTGAGGCCACCCTCCTGCAGTCGGGGGTCCCCAAGTCATAGGTCCCACTGGATGTTGCTCACAGACGCAGGCTTGGGAGAGAAACCCTCTAGGTTTTATTTACTCTCAGCTCCTCTTCCTACATATGAGCTCTGTGGCTTCTAACAGGTTATTTCACTTTTGTGGGCCTGTTTCCTCATCCAGGGATAGAGATGACAACAATAGTTATTTCATAGAGCTATTGTGAGAAGCAAATAGATAAGACATGAAAAGTGCATATTAGCACATTGCCTGCTGCTGAAGGGCACACTCAGTGTTACCATTGCTAGACTCGAGCTGTGGGGAGTGCCGGGTTTCCCTCCATGATGCCCTCAGACTTCTGCTTAGCACCTTCTCCCAGATTCTCAAATGCCCTGTCCTATCCAACTCGAAGGCCCTTCTACCACCTGGGAAGCCTTCAGGATACTTATCTGTCTCTACACCCTTTAATTCTGTCTTGTTTCTACAGTTGGATTATCTTCCAGGGCCACTTATGTCCCCTCAGTGCCTGCAATACCCCAGAGGGCAAAGACAGAACCAAATCCTGGATTCCAGACACTCCTGGTCATTGTACCCCTGCAGTTAGACAGATATCCAAGCTGGACCTTGCTTTAACATATGATGGAAATGACAGCAGGCTGTTGGTGTTCTGTGAATAATGTCTGCCTCAGGGATTTCAAAGTTAATGAGATAAGATGCCGCAGAAACCAAGCCCCCAAGTTTTAGAGATGTCATGTCTAACACGGCACTTAACTGCAAAGGCTGGGGAGTGATCAGGGTTGCTCAACCTTGATGCTATCAACATTTGGCAGATGTCTGTTCTTATCACTGTTGTTCAACATTGTTCTAGAGGTCTTAGCTTGCAAGAAGGTCTTGCAATAGGCAAGAAGGTGGGGGTGGAGGGTGTAAGGTTGAAATGGAAGAGGTAAAGCTATTATTATTTGCAAACAAATTTAGATATATATAAAAGCCAAAAAGAAAAAAATTACAATTTTTATTTACTATTGATATTACTAAGTGACTATTTTAAAATTTATTATTAAAAAGAAGTAAATGCTGTAGACTATAAGGTCAATATGCAAAAATTAACTTAATTTCTACATACTACTAGTCAAATAGTGGAAAATGACATTTTAATCTGAATAGATATTTTTTTTCAAAGAAGAAATCCAAATAGCCAATAGGTACATGAAAAGATGCTCAACATCATTCATCATCAGGGAAATGCAAATCAAAGTGAGATATCAACTCACATCTGTCAGAATGGCTATCATCAAAACGACAAGTAACAACAAGTATTAGTGATGATTTGGAGAGAAAGGGACCCTTGTGCATTGTTGGTAAGAATGTAAATTGGTGCAGCCACTGTGGAACACAGCATGGAGTTTCCTCAAAAAGTAAAAATAGAAATGCCACATGACCCAGTATTTCCACTTCTGGGTATCTGTCTGAAGAAAACAAAAACACTAACTTGAAAAGATATCTGCACCTCCATGTTCATCGTGGCATTATTTACAATAGCCAAGATATGGCAGCAATTTACATGTCCATAGATCGATGAATAAAGACAATAATATCTATCAATTCACAGGGGGATCAATAGATAGCAACAGATAGATAGATCATGGAACATTATTCAGTCATAAAAAAGAAAGAAATCTTTCCATTTGAGACAACATGGATGGACCTTGAGAGCATTTTGCTAAGTGAAATAAGTCAGAGAGAAAAAGACAAATACCATATTATCTCACTTATATGTGTGATCTAAAAACGAAAATAAAACAAAAAACAATGAACGCATAGATACAGAGAACAGACTGGTGGTTTCCAGAGACAGGGGGGTATGGAAGTAGGAGAAATGGCTGAAGAGGGTCAAAAAGTACAAACTTCCAGTTATAAAATAATTAAGTCATGGGGATGTAATGTACAGCATAGTGACTATAGTTAATAATACTGTATTGCATATTTGAAAGTTGCTAAGAAAACAGATCTTGAAAGTTTTTATCACATTTTTTGTAACTATGTATAAGGACATATGTTAAGCACATTTATTGTGGTGATCTTTTCACAATATGTACAAATATCGAATTGTTAGGTTGTACACCTGAAACTAGTATAATGTTATATACCCATTATACCTCAATAAAAAATGACATTTTAGAAATACCATATAAATACCATTAGAAAAAAATTAATATGTAAGTAAATCTAACAAGATTTATAAGATCAAATAAAAACTATAGAGATAAAATTGTAAAAGCCTGAAGAAATAGAATTTCCATGTTCACAGACTAAAAGAAAAATATTGCAAATATGTCATTCTCACCAAATTGAACTATAGATTCAATGAGATCCAAATCAATATCCCAGCAGAATGTTGTTGTTGTTTTGTTTGGGGTTTGGTTTGGTTTAGTATGTAAAGATTTAAACTGATTCTAAATATATATGGAAATGTCAGCACCTATAATTGCCAAGACAATCTTAAAAACAGAAGACATGTACCAACATATATCAAGGCCTATTACAATAATTAAAATCACATGCTATTGAGGGAAGGCTAGACAAATAGGCCAATGGGATAGTATAGAGAGTTCAAGAATAGACCCACACATATATTGCAACAGACAAAGAATGGTCTTTCAATAAATGGTTCTGGGACATTTGGCTATTTTTATGGAAAAAATAAATCCTGACCCCTACTTCACACTATATACAAAAATCTGGTCCAGGAGGATTTCTTAGAAATCTCAATAAATGTGAAAGGTAACATAATAAAACTTCTTAAAAACAAAATAAAAAAAAACAAAATAGGAAAGTAACTTCATAACTCTTGAGTAGGCAAAGATTTCTTAAATAGTACATTTTAGGGGCACCTGGGTGGCACATTTGTTTAAGCATCTGACTCTTAATTTGGGGTCACGTCATGATCCCAGGGTCATGGGATTGAGCCCCACAAGATTTTCTCTCTCTCCCTCTGCTCCTCTCCCCTGATCACTCTCTCTCTCTGTCTCTCTCTGTCTGTCTCTCTCTCTCAAAATCAACCCTAAAAGGAGAGTATTGATGAATTAGAAAAGTTAAAGTAAGTCATAAAAAGACAGAAAATATTTGCAACCATATATCTGATACAAGATTCACATCTGGAATAAAATGAACTATTACAAATCAATGAGAAAAAGGCAGATAACCCCACAGAAAAATGGGCAAAAACTCAAATAGGCATTCAGTGAAAGAAAATATGTAAATGACCCAAAGATATTGAACATCATTATGTTAGTCATGAAGCATATGCAGGTTAAAATCACAATGAAATATCAAAATTGCTCCAATCTTAAAACTGACCACATCCAGTACTGGTATGTGGAACTGAAATTGTTAGTGAGGGTGTAAGTTGGTGCGTTTATTGTGGAGAACTAGCAGTATCCAGGAAAGCTGAAAAAACAAAAAAAAATTCTCTAATCCCATTCTTACATATCTTCCTAAAGGAAGTGCACACAAACGTAGAGCAAACACATTAGTGTGCACAACAGCATTACTTGTACAACGAGAAGGAGAAAGGCATGACATGAAGGAAAGCAGGAGTATGGTGCAGGAAAAAGACAAAGGGAATCCCAAGAGTGATGCAAAGAAAAATTCCAGGGTAACATCGCACAATAGGCCCAGGAGGCAACCAGCACAGGGAGAAGAAAAAGGGAGGTCTCCAGAGCAGGGAGTCTTTGGGAGGAAAAATGGAACCTATGGATTATTTGATGTTAATCACCCTGAGAAAAAATGTACGGGGGAGGCTGTGAGATGATGAGATGTGTGCAAAGAATTAGCAATGAAGACAAAGAACACTGAGCAAATAAGACACAAGTCACTGTTACTTTCAGGGGGGAAAAAAAAGGAAATGATGGTGGCACATGACAATTTTCAGCTGTGAACATTATCTGAACACATATGTTAATATTCTGAATATTGTTTTCACAAAATTGGAGTGACCATATGGGCATGAGAAAGAGGAATTCAGAGATAATGGCATGGTAAGAAAGATAAACCCTTAGTTGCCACAGTAGGTACTAAAGAGATCAGGTCTAAATCTGGAAGTAATTAAGATGTGCAAGGAGCAGAAGACACAGATGAAGAAATCCAAAGTGATCATCTCTGGAGCAAGGATCTGGGAGGAGACAGGCACTCAGTGAATTTTTATAAACCTTTTAGAACTATTTGATTCTTTCAGACTTCTGTGCTCATATACCTTTGATAAAATAGAAATTGAGTAATTAAACAAAGATAAAGTGAAATAATAAAAAAAAAAGTCCAAAAGAACATAAACCCAAATATTAAGAGTGTGAATCTTTAAGTCTTGTGCTTCTAGGTTATTTTTTCTTTTTGTTCCTTTCATTTTTTGACAATGGACATTTTTAACCATAAAAAGATACAATGAATTCTCAGGCAGAATATTTGATTTATCTGAGGTCATAATTGTCCTACCTCCATAAACTCCCAAGGGAGCCAATAGAATCAGAGCTCAGGAGGCCAGTTGAGGCCTGGCAGAGGTGATACCACTAGCCAGGAGAGAGCAACCAAGTGCCCTATGGGCTCAGTTCTAATCCTAAATCTGTCAGTGTACAAGTCTGATGGTGGGGCAGGGGTCAAGGGAGCAGATGGTGGCACATTATATCCAGAGAAAGGTTGAACACTCAAGACCCTGGTGGCTGGCTGCCATTGTTCCAAAAGATCTATCATTCAAGAGGCCCTGTCTTCTGAACTTCAGATCCCCAAGTAGGATCTGTGTTTTAGGGGGAGTCAGCTAAGCTAGGAACAGGTGAGGCCTCAATCTTAAAAGGGAAACCTAGAGAATTAGGCAAGCAAGCATTCTATACTCAATGAGTTCAGAAAAAGCCAACACGGAGAGCTGAGGGCTTTCCCCAGTCTCCAAACCCTGACTCCCTGACAGTGGGAGACACTTGGGGGCAGCTCAGGGTACCGAATCATTGTGACTGAGCCTCTAAGAGGGAGTAACCGTATTTACATCCTGTGTTAGTGTCCTCAGGCTACCATAACAATGTGCCACAAATTGCGTAGCTTAGGCCACAGAAATTTTTTGTCTCACAGTTCTGGAGGCCAGAAGTCCAACAACATGGTATCAGCAGGGTCAAGTTCCTACTGAAGGTGCTGCAGAAGGACCTGTTCCAGGCCTCTCTCCTGGCTCTGGTGGTCCTCGGTGTTGAAAGCATAATTTCAATCTTCACATGGCATTTGGTCTTTTTATACAGACACCAGTCATATTGGTTTTGGGACCCACTCTACTCCAGGATAATCTCATCATAACTAATTACATTTTCAAGGAGTCAGCTTCTAAATAAGGCCACATTCTGAGGTCATGGAACTTAGGACTCCAACATATGAATTTGGGACAGGGAAGACACCATACGACCCAATACACGGCCCCAGGTTGATATTGATGGTACGGTCTGGATTCAGCCTCAACCAGCAGCAGAGCACATGAGTGGATCCAATGTCAAGGATCTGAGGCAAGATGAAAGAGCAGAGCCACACCTCTCTTTGATGCACATATGAGGATGGATGAGGGAATGGACTTACCCATTGGATTTCAGATGTGACATGAGAAATATGGCCCAGCAGGATGATAGAAAGAAGTCATCATTACCATCACTATTGTGGTCATATCATGAAAAATCACAGCCAACAAGCGCTGAGCTCTTACAGAAGTGGGCTGTTTTACAGGACTTCACACAGTTAATCCTCAACTCGGACCAATGCGGTAGATGTGACTGTTCTCCCCATTTTATAAATAAGGAAACCAAGGCTCAGAAAGATTAACTCATATTGTCTAAGCTCTCAGCAATTAATGAAATGACCCAGGATTCATTCTTGGTCTGCCCAACTCTAAAGTTTGTGTTCGCCTTTATCACCCCCTGCCTGGGTCTCGGGTCCAAGAAGATGGTGAGGTTCAGTGGGGATCATACTGGCAATTGACTGTCAATACCTGCCATGGGCTTGGGAGTGGGGAGTTAGGGCACATGTGCTGTGTATGTGCTGTGTTATATTCCACCCAGTGGAAAGAGCACTAAACAGGGAGTCCAGAGAGCTGGGTTCTAGGCTTGGTTCTGCTCCATGGGCTGCAGGTGTCCCTCAGCTTTCTGTGTATCAATGGCCTCACCCATAAAACAAAAACAATGAGATGATTTAAAACATCCTTACATATCCTAAAATTCTATGGTTTCTATAAAGAAAATGATTCATTCACTCTTCCTGTAAATTTACATATATGTACATATTTGTACATAAAATGTAAAGATTTTATAGAAAAAAGAATACCTACTTCTATCTGAATAAGGATTGCCTAGCAAGATTACAGGGTTTCTTACTCAAAAGATGAGTAAGTTCGTCAGAGAAACCATCTGTCTGGTTTTTAGCAAGGGCCTCTTGGGTAAGTAGCATTCAGGATAATGTAAATAGTGGATGTTCCTTAGGTAGAAGCTCTGGGGGCCCCCATCAACACCCCACTGGTACATAAGAAGGGGTTCCTCCATTGGTCATCGTTCAGTTTGGGGATGGGTGACCACAGGTGGGAGGTCATTGGCATTCATCTCAACCATTCAACTGTATTCTTCACTTCTCGGGAGTGCTAGAAGGATTAATGACTGTCTGGCAATTTAATGTCTGAAGGCATTTTTGTAATCCTTGGAGAAAAGGCACCACATACATGTAAGGTCATTGGCAGCCCGAAACAACAACCTCATCTCTCTCTCTCCTTCAGAACTTGCCAAAAAACTCTCTCTCTCTGTACAAATCCTGTCAGCCTGCTGTGAAAGAATTTAAAAGAAAAGCCATGGGAACTTCTCCCACCCTTTCTCCCTGTGATTCACCATAATTCTCAAAACAAATGTGTCTTTATGTCTGAACTATTCAGACCTTGAGAACTCTAGGCAGAATCTGACCATATCTGTCCATTTGGAAGTGGACTCCTCCACTCCACAGCAGCAACCCTTGGGTCAAAAACTCCCCATGAGCAAAGGGCAAGCTGCTCTTGTCCTCCCCTCTACCACAGGCTCTACTCTATACTAAAGGCTGCTCTGCTAAGATCCTCCTAGGGGGGCAGGAGAATTTGTGAGCAGGGAGACAGAGGTGGGGGCAGAGGATCTGCCCCTAAGGCTCTGCATCTGATTCTGAGTGGTTAAGAACACACCCTTAGAAGGAACTAGCCCAGATAAACATCAGGACATATCACGCCCCCTCAGTAATTCAAACAGTGCATATCGGCCAAAGGAATATGATACAGAATGGCCAAAACAACAACCCTAAAAAGGAAGAACAAAGTTCGAGGACTAACTTTACCTGATTTCAAGACTTATTGTAAATCTGCAATAAACAAAGTCCTGCAGCTTTAGTGTGAAGGTAGACAAACTGATGAATGGAACAGAAGAGCTCCAAAATGGAGCCACATTTATATGGTCAGTTGATTTTTGACAACAGTACCAAGGCAACTCAATGGGGAAAACATGATCTTTTCAACAAATGATCCTAGAACAACAAGGTATCTGTATGCAAAAGAATCAACCTGAACCCTTACTTGACACTGTATACAAAAATAACTGAAATGGATACAGACCTAAATGTAAGAGTCGAAACTATAACATTTCCAGGAAAAAAAAAAAAAAAAAAAAAAAAAAAAAACAGAAAAGAAAATCTTACTGACTTTTATTTTGGAAAGGTTTCTTAAATACAAATTGAAAAAGCACATGCTTTAAAAGAAAAAATATATAAATAAATTTAACATTTTCAAAATCTAAATTTTGCCTTTCAAAAGGAAATGAATATAAAAATAAAAGGTAAGACATGGATTGTGAGAAAATATACAAAACTTACATGCAACCAAAGACTCATATAGACATATAAAGAACCCTTACCACTCAACAATAAGAATTCAATGAAACCAATTATAACAATACACATGAGACCTGAACACACACTTTACAAGAGAAGATACACTGACAGCCAAATAAGCATAGGCAAAGATGCTTGCCATCAAAAGTCATTGGACAAACGCATATCAGAACCACAATAAGATACTACCACACTCCCCCTACAATGAATAAATGTAAAACACTGACCATACCACCTGCTGGCATACCATGTAGTGTTACCAGAACTGTTGTTGTTTTTTTTTTTTAATTTATTTTTTTATTTTGTGAGAGAGAGAGCATGTGCATGTACACCTGTGCATGTGCATGAGTCAGGAAGGGGCAAAGAGAGAAGGAGAAAGAAAATCCCAGGCAGGCTTCACATTGTTAGTGCAGAGCCCGATGCAGGGCTCAATCTCATGAACCATGATATCATGACCTGAGCTGAAGCCAAGAGTTGGGCGTGTAACCAACTGAGCCACCCAGGCACCCTGCAGCTGGAGATCTTGTACCCTGTTGGAGAGAATGTAAAATGGTACAGCCACTTTGGAAAACAGCTTTATCTTAAAAGACCAAGTATACATGTACCATACAACCCAGCCATTCAACTCCTACGTACTTAGGAGAAATGAAACTATAAATACATTACAAATGTATGTGCACAAACATAACAGCTTTATTTGTAATAATAGCCCAAACCGAAAATAACCCAAATGTTCACCAGCAGATAAATGGTACATTCATACAACGAATACCACCCACCAATAAAAGGAATAAACTATTGACACATGCAAAAATATGGCTGAATCTCAAAATGATAATGCTGAGTGAAAAAATCAGATGAGAGGGTACATACTGTATGATTCCATTTATGTAATATTCTAGAAAATGCAAATTCATCTATAGACAGAAAGATCAATGGTTGCTTGGGGAGAGAAGATTCCCAAAGGTCAGAGGGAAACCTATGGGGGGCTGGATGGATACATTCACTACCTTGATTGTGGTGATGGTTTCACTGATGTTTACAGATATCCAAAATCATCCAACTGTATACTTTAAGTATGTGCAATTTATTTTATGTCAACATAATATATATTTACTTAAATGCTGTCTTGACCCAGTAGAGATCCTGACTAGAGGCTGGTGGGTTCCTTAGTGAGCAGCTGATTGAGCCCATGACAACCACCTCCTCCCTTATCAGTCTCTCACACTCCAAGCCACATCTGTGTGCCTTATCAGCCCAGTACCAGGTACCAGACAACTAGGGGCGGCCCCTGTACCCCAGAGACCACTGAATTATCCAGACTGGCCACTCCTAAGCCTGCTTACCCTGCCTCACCTGTTCCTTCCTGCAGAAGCCACAATAAAGACTTACCCATCCACACTTGGCATGAAGCCTGCTTAAGATTCCCTCTCTCTCTTTCTCCTTCTCTCTCTCTCTCTCACACTCTCTCTCTCTGCCCCTCTCCCCTGCTCTCTCTCTCTAAAATTAAAAAAAAAAGACTCTTGCTCATGGTTTCCCCTCCCCCTCTTCTCCTGAGTGACCCCAGTGCTTCCTGTGTGGACCTGCAATGGGTGTGGTGTGTTCTCCCCAGGGAGCTGTGATGCAACCAAACAGTATAGCTTTCTGATTTCTTTCTCTTGATCTGCATCTGGTCTCCCCATATTACTTAAGGTTAATATGGTTAACAGTCCAATTTACCTTAATAAAGGTGTTTAAAAACAAAAAGAGGGAGAATATTAAGATATTTAGGGGCACCTGGGTGGCTCAGTCAGTTAAGCATTTGACTCTTGATTTCAGTTCAGGTCAGGATTTTGTGGTTCGTGAGATCAAGCCCCGCATTGGGCTCCATGCTGACAGCGTGGAGCCTGCTTGGGATTCTCTCTCTGCCTCTCTCTGGCCCTCTCCCTCTCTCTGGCATGTGCTCACTCTCTCTTCCTCTCTCTCCCTCTCAAATAAATTTTGAAAAAAAAATAAAGATATTTAAATCCATCCTCATCATTTTACAGAAGAGAAGTTCAAGAAAAGGAGAAAGCCATCTTCTCCCTCCCTTCCACACACCCCCAGGTGTGGTGGGACAGGTTGGGGTGTGGAGGCAAGCCTCTGAGCCCACTCAACAGCTGTGTAAATGCAAGAATTTTAACTGGAAGTCTCTGAACTTCGTTTAATGGCAAAAAGGGGTGAGTAGAAAAGTGTAGGCATCTCAAGAGTGGAGAGGTGTCCCTTTGGGAAGAAATAACAGCACAAAACCCAGAGCAAATAGAATGGAACTGGCAGGGCAGAGCAGAGATGTCTGGGAAGGGGGAATGAAGAAATAGCAGCCTGACAGGCTGTGAGCAGACTCCATACAGAGGCCAACCAGAGGCAGCTGATGGGCGCAGGCAGCCATGGGAGCCAGGGACACCTGACAGGCCCGCCTGACCAAAGGAGCCTTAGCTTTCGGGGGGGAGGTTTGGGCAGCCACACCGTCTCTGATAATGATGTTCTTGATAAGCAAAAGACAGCAGGTGCATGGAAATGAGCAAGCTACACCCACATACCTACCACCACAGCCAAGACACAGAATGTTCTGTCTGATCCCTGCCACCCACAACAGTGGCTCAAAGCCGTCCTTTCCTTTCTTCTTGTTCCCCAAACCCTCATTTCATGTCATTTCCCAGAGGTAATTCTCCCCTGCATGTTTTACCTGCCAATTCTGCAGCACCTAGTGCCATAGAAGCCCAGATCTGGAGGACTGGAGGCACAGAGACTCCTGGATAATTCTGCCTCACCTGCAACAAACATATCCCTTTTAAGTTCCAACTCAACCTAGAAGCTGAGCTGAACTCTTCTATTTAAACTTCCTGACCTGTGTCTCTACCAGACTGTGAGACGGGCCCTGGAGGGTTCTCGTTCATTTCTCCAAAAATCAATTCTTCAAAAAGCTAATTCACCAAATGACCAAATTTGCTAAAGGGCTGATTCACCAAAAGCCAATCTGCTGAGTTATTGATTGAGGCTCACAAATTATCGATTGGGGCCCAACGATCCAGGCCGGGGGTTTCTCCCCTGGGCCAGGAGCCAGAGCTGTGGAGTAACAGATTTTGCTTGATGTCCCTTCATCTGCCTTTCACAGCTGTCCCCAAAGCCTGCAGGCACCATTGGCTGTGAGTCCAAGGATTTGGGGATCCTAGGTTTCCGCTATCGTTCTCTCAGACTCTAGCCCTGGAGATGTGCCCCCTGATTAGGGTTCCCCTTGGCTGGATATCTCATCCCCATATTGCTACTATCCTCCACTTTCCTCTCCTTTACCTAATCTGAACATTGCAAGAGATAAGCCTGTAGATAACTTAAATATTTTTGAAATATGCTTTTACTTGCATGGGAAATAGATTCTGCAGATTTTCTCATGGCCTGCTTAGAATGCTGTCCTTTCCTTCAGAACTTAGAAGGGGTTTGTTGCTGGGAGCCACCCTAGCTGGATTTGACAAATGCAAAGCTAAGGCTTCCTGCCATCTGAGCTGTGCGGAGGTGGATTCCACGTGACCTGGTGCAGGTGTCAGCCCGTTGGTGAGGGCAGCTCACACTGCCTGTGCCAGCCTCTCCGAGCTTCTGTGGAGACCTTTAGCACCCGTTTTATAGACTTCTTTCATGGCGGGTCGTTCATTATTCAGCATTTCCCCAGACATTTTACAACTTACCTAACACCAATGCTTTATTATTCTATTCAGTTTGCAAACTTCCCAGGGTGCTCTGCTTCCCTCCTGTTCCTCATGGCGGCTGTCTCCCTCAACCCAGTGCCCCTGAAGGCTGTCACCTGCATTGAAGCCACGCAGCTGTCCCTGTTACCACCGCCCTCCCCTCGCTTCAGAGAAAGAAGAGCTGACACTCTATTTAAAAGCTGTTTCATCAAACTATCTCGTGTCTGATCTGTCCTCCAAATATCCCATGTATGGCAGGAAGTCAATGACCATGGTGGTGTCCTGGAATCAGGTAAGAGTGCCTGCAATGGAGGGCATGTTGTTGGATCAGTCCTCACTTTCTCCACTAAGGTACCTTTCCGGAGCAGTAAGAAAACTCTTTATATCTTAGGATGAGGGCCTAAAAAAGCTCGTCCATGGTGGTAGTACTTCTGTCTAGGTGAATTTGACCATGGAAAACCTATTCAACTTGCTGCTTTGAGATGTAAGTATCTCCAAACTGTTTTCTGACCTTCTTAGAGTCTCAGAGGGATGTGGAGTGGCAGAGCAAAATTCAAGGACAAACAGAATCAGTATTGGTATTGAAAATTAGACTGAACTTCATTCCCACCACAAGGAGTGAAGTCAATGCCTTTGTGGAACTTCTATGTCAACAGCTGAGACTCGGAGCTGAGCTCCTGAATTTGGGAATAAATTCTCCTCCAGAGATGCCTGGGAAAATCTCAAAATAAGGACTAATGTAAGTTCAATTTTCCCCAGACCACACAGGTCTTGGGATAATCAAGGACTTGGATGACAGTCCCACTAGGGTTTGGCCCCAGTAGCTACCCTCACTCCCCTAGTTATCCTCCCCACCCTCTCCCTGTAGACCCCAGATGTTTCTCCTTTTAACTATTTTTGCTTTTCTCTTCTCAGAGGTTTCTTTATAATCCCTTGTGCTGTTCTCTTCCTAAATTTCAAGAAGGATTGCCTTAAATTATTATGGATCTTTTTTAGCCAATTAACATCTGGATGGCCTTTGAGCAGACACTGCATAGGTTGGGCCCCTTGCTGGTTCAAGTTTTCAGCTTGGACATAAAAAGCCAAAACCAAGAACAGACTCAGAGAGTGGTCATAAGCTAAAACAAACAAACAAACAAACAAACAAATAAAAACAATAAGTACAACATCAAAGGCTATGCTCTAAAGAGATGGATTGCCATGAAAGACTGAGTTAATAGCAGACAGCTCTAATCTGCAGATGTGATCATTAAGGCCAAGAGCAAGTAACAGGCTCAAGAAGAGGCAGAGAAGGAAAGGGGGGTTTGCACCTGTACAAAAGGCACAGGCCTCTGAACCAAGCATCTGCAGTCCCTCCTGGTCTCTGACTAACCTAGCCTGTATGTGACTGAAGCCTCCAACATGGTTCCAATAAGTCAGATTTATAAAGCCATCTGCCTAGAAACATCAGACACAGTTGAGGGACAATACCCACTATGCACATGAATCCATTCCTCCATAATGCAGACCAGTTTTCTAAACAAGAGAGTTTGTGTTATAGTTCTTACTGACTCATGGATACTGAAGGCCCCAAAGATTGAGACATTGCATTTTTCAGAACTTTAAAGAAAAATTTTATCCCAGAACTTTTTTCAGTAAAGCTTTTCCTTGGCAATTTAGTTATTTATCATAAATTATTTATTAAATAATTAAGAACTTATTGGAAGGTACTAGAATACATCATGGGATCTAGGGAAGTGTCAATCAGCAAGCCACAAGTAAAGTGGGGATGTATTTGGGCCTCCGGAATAATTGGAGTCAGAGTCTGGATTTCCCAGGACTCTTTATTTGTTTCTGTGCCTCCTTTCAGTTGCCTCCACCCTTCAATAGCTCTCTCCACGGGGTGAGAAACAAAAGGCCAATTCCCGAGTCCCATATCTTGCTGCTCTTACCTCCACAAAGACTCTGTGTTTCACTGACAATTCAAAGCATTCCGGGGGAGGACTCTCAAAGACTCAGTGAGGCAGTGCCCAACTGAGCAATCACTTCTGGTCAAAGGGATGTGAGGGGTCCACTTAGCTCACCCATAATACCAATTAACTGAGGGGAGGGGGAGGTAGGGTAGAGTACTCCATGAATAATGGCAGCTCTCAGGAGAACCACAGAGATGGAGTAGAGTAGCAGCTACTCATCCCCATAGCAGTCTGAGGTTCTTATGAGGCTTCCCAGGGTCTTAAAACCACAAATCTATCCAAGTATAAATAAACAAAAGCCAGAATGGCAACAATATTCCTTCATTACTTCATCAAACACTTACTGACCACTTGCAATGTGCAGGTGTTTGGAATATGGCACTTAACCCCTATCTTTAAGGACTCACCATCTACTAGAGATGAGCAACAAAGGAATACAACATAGTGAGATAATGTGTTATTATTTAAGTAGAGTAAGAGAACTATAGTAAATTTCCTCATTTACTATTACAATTTGGCCTAAAGCCAGACCTAAATGGAAGAAAGATTAGAGATGATTTGTGATATATTCCTGATGTCATTTCCTTGTGATCCCCAAAGTTTATATTTTCAACTCTCCAAAGGTCTTCCATTTTCACACTAAAACATGAAATTACCAAAAAATAAAAATTCCTCCATAATATATTCTAGATTGTTTCAATTAAAGAGGTATATTTATTTTCACACATGACGATATATCACATTGCTGAACACCCAGTAACTGAAGGGAGTTTGCAAACAGCTACAATAAACAACAAATTGATGAAAACATAACTTGGTAGAAAGCCAAGCTGTGAAATGAACCCCAGTCACTCCCACAACCACCGTATGCCCTGACACCAGAGCAGCCCTGGGAGTATGTTTCTAAACAGGAAATCTGGAAACTCTTGCCCCTTGCTATGTCCAATCCTGGACCCAGAGGATAATTTATTGCCTCTTCATAGACACACAGATCTCCTCAGTCACCCATTTTCAAAAAATGCCAAACTCATCCTGAAAATTGTACTCTGAAAGTGTCTTTTAAAATAGGAGGTGTCGGGGCGCCTGGGTGGCGCAGTCGGTTAAGCGTCCGGCTTCAGCCAGGTCACGATCTCGCGGTCCGTGAGTTCGACCACGGCTCAGAGCCTGGAGCCTGTTTCAGATTCTGTGTCTCCCTCTCTCTCTGCCCCTCCCCCGTTCATGCTCTGTCTCTCTCTGTCCCAAAAATAAATAAACGTTGAAAAATAAAATAAAATAAAATAAAATAAAATAAAATAAAATAGGAGGTGCGTTGTGAAGAGTAGAAAGCAGAGGTGAGGCAAAAACCTTTCTAGGTGCCCTGGATTCAGGAACTGTAAATGCTTTTGGTTGGCAGCTTGCTGCTCTCTAACAGGAGGCACACAACTGTCTAACTGGCATCCAACCAGTGGCCACTAAACACAACTATTAAACGTTTCCCAGGTGACTTACTATGATGGCTAATTTTAGGTAAACTTGTCTGGGCCATGGTGCCCAGATGTTTGGTCAAACATTATTCTGGATGTTTCTGTGAAGGGGTTTTTCAAATGAGATTAACATGTAAATCGTAGATTCTGAGGTAAAACAGATTATTCTCCATAATGTGGGTGGGCCTCATCCAATCAGTTGAGAGCCTTAATAGAACAAAGATTAATCTCTCCCAAAGGAATTCTTCCCACAGAACACCTTTGGATTTGGACTGCAACTCTTCCCTAGGCCACCTACTTCTGGTTCTCCCTATAGATATTAGATTTAACCAAGCCTCTATAATCACATGAGCCAATTCCTCAAAATCTCTCTCTCTGTCTCTCTCTCTTAGACACACACACACACACACACACACACCCACACACACACACACACCCTGTTGGTTCTATTTCTCTAGAGAACCCTGACTAATACACCTGGCTTCTCTTCAGCAGTGTTGTCTGGACACTTGGCCCCCAGAACTGACAGTCAGTGCCTACTGCCCTAAATCCCACATGGTTTCTGGAACCTGCCATTTTGTGGAGCAGAAGGAAAGGTGGGAAGCAGTCAGGTGGCAATAGCAAGCCCCTCTCTCAGGCATTCTGTGACTTTTTCTAGCCTCAGTGCCCATCTCAACGCACCTCTGAGAATCAAGGGCTTCCAGCCATGCTGAATTTCATATGACAGTGGCAGGAAGGGACCCTACCAAAAAGTTCCAGTCCATCCCAGGCCATTTCTAAGGGGCCAATGAATATATCATCCCCTTGGCCCCTTCCACATTTACAACATTTATTGAGCCCTACTGTTACCCAGATGCTGTTGGAACAAGGGACATAAACAGTAATAAAACACAGCCTGTCCCCCAGGGGACTAGATCTCGTATCCTGTTCCTTTTATTTACAGAATTACAACTATCTTTTTAATCCTTTCAGAAACCACTTAAAGGAGAAGCTATAGAAGGAAAAGCCATAGATCACCAACTGGGGACCACATTTTGACATCCCATAGACTTCAGGTGACTATACTCAGGACATAAAGGAATTTAAGTGTTGAAGAACCAGAGGCACTTATTTTTAGATAAATATAGAAGTGTATTTTTTTTTAAATTAAAGTTTATTTTCAAGAGAGAGAGAGTAGGTCAGACAGAGAGGGAGACAGAGAATCTGAAGCACGTTCCACACTGTCAATGTAAAGTCCCATGTTGGGCTAGAACCCACAAGCTGTGAGATCATGACCTGAGCAGAAGTTGGATTCTCAACTAACTGAGCCACCCAGGTGCCCCTAGCAGTGTATTTAGAGACTGCTATTAAATGCATCTTTGTCTATTCCCTGAATTGCTGACAAAAATTTTAGGTTCTTGAAAGTGAGGATTAATCCCTTATGGTGCAGATTTTTTTAAACATGTATAAGACTTTTTGAACTTAAAAAAATTATTTTTAATTTTAGTCAAAATATAACATTAGGAGGGAATGCAGGCTTCATTTTGGAGAGGTAACTGTGGTTGAAAACTTTTTGTTCCCAGAGTACACTGTACAAATATGTAGTTGTACTCACTGTTGTCAGTAGGTGGCAGCAGAGAGGCTGCCATTCACTTAGAAGAGGAAGGAAGTGAGAGGAATCAGACCTTTGTATTGGTGTAGGTGATTGTGGTGCTTTTCCTGTTGGCATCAAAAATGCCAAACCACCATAGTGTCTATTTATATCAGAAACAAGTACCCCACGGTGTAGAACTGATTTGAATCCAGCATTATCAATTTAATACGTGGGCTGGGGTTGGGGTGGGGAGCAGGGTAATTGATCCCACATGCACTTTGTCTCACTCATGTGGCATTTCCTTGGCATTCTTGAATAGTAGTGACATCCCAGTTGTAGAGCTGTTGGTTTTCTGAAGGTGGCTTTTTCATAGCTCGTTGTCCCTGGTGCCCCTAGGTTCAAGAGTATCTGCTTCTTTCTTCTGAGACTGCCTTTGTACGGCCAAGTATATTGTCCCCAATTTCCTGACCTGTGTCCCAAGAAGTCTTACTAAAAGAACAGCAACACAGCATTCTGTTCCCTAGACCTTCAGGTGACTGGATAACCCCCCAGGAGGGATGCTGTAGAGATAAGTCCAGGGTGGAGGAGGCTAAGTCTAGCAGTCCATAATTCATACAAACACTTGGCAATGGTAAGAACCAGTGCCCCTCTAGTGCCTCACCACAGTGTTTCCTGGGGATACACACCCTTAGGGAAGGCTCAGGCCAAGCAGTAACTACAGTTTATACCACTCCCCTTAGACTAGAGTTGCTACTTCAGCCGGCCCATTTCTCCCTGTACCCACCCTTCCTCCAATGCCTTTATCACTGCCATAATTTTACGTTTATTTGTGTATTTCATAATATCTGCCTCCTTCCCTTTCCTGAAAGCTACAAAGGGCTGAGACCAGGTCTGGCTGTGCTCAGCATTATATCCCCAGGATTTTGCATACAGTAAGAGCTCAATGGTTCAATGAATGACCACATGAATGTCCATCTTGGCCTCATCACTTTTCATGGGCGAAAGCCATCTGCAGGTGAAAGTCATTTGTTTGTGCCCATTTCTCAGTTCAGTGAGCTGGGGTCCCAGCTTTCTGGGATCTCTGCAGTGGCCATAATCTCCTTGAGCAAACTTCCTTCAAGCAAGTTCAGACTTTTTGACCCGTCAAAACAAAAGACTTCCCTTGGGCCTGCTCCACCACACTGTGACTGCAGTGCCCCAGACTGCCACCTGCATTCAGGAGGGGAATCTTTATGTCTGCAATAGACACAAACCTCTCCGTCTTTTATCAAAATCCACCACAGCACTGCCATTCAACTAATACTCCCAAATTCCTGAAGTGGGTACTTTTCCCTGAGGAACTGCATTTACCCTTAGAGCTCCAGGGGACAACAAGATGGAAAACATTTACTAGAACACTGGACAAGTGCAGAGGGGAGGGTACCAGCTCAGAGTTAGGACATGACCTAACATGACCTTCGACTGGTTCCTTCTTCATTTGTTGCCTTTAGTTTCCTCTACAGTAAACAGAGAAGGTTTGGACAGATAGTATATCTACTACTCCTGTAAATCTCCAATTATGCCAAGGACATATGCTCTGAGGACATCCCCATTCCAGATGAGGTTACTTGCTGAGCTCATTTTTAGAAATACCAGTTAGAGACCTACTTTAGTAGATATATCTCAATCTCCAAATCATAAGGGCTTTTGCCTGGATTCTTAAAGTTCTCCTTAAAATGCCATGGCTGGGGCGCCTGGGTGGCACAGTCGGTTGAGCGTCCGACTTCAGCCAGGTCACGATCTCGCAGTCCATGAGTTCGAGCCCCGCGTCAGGCTCTGGGCTGATGGCTTGGAGCCTGGAGCCTGTTTCCGATTCTGTGTCTCCCTCTCTCTCTGCCCCTCCCCCGTTCATGCTCTGTCTCTCTCTGTCCCAAAAATAAATTAAAAAAACGTTGAAAAAAAATTAAAAAAAAAAAATGCCATGGCTGAGGAGGCCCCAGGGTGGCTTAGTCAGTTAAGTGTCCGACTTTGTCTCAGGTCATGATCTTGCGGTTTGTGGATTCAAGCCCCATGTCTGGCTCTGTGCTGACAGCTTAGAGCTTGGCATCTGCTTCAGATTCTGTGTCTCCCTCTTTCTCTGCCCCTCCTCACTCATGCTCTGTCTCTTGCTCTCTCTCTCTCTCTCCTTCAAAAATAAATAAACTTTAAAAAAATAAAATTAAAAAATAATAATAAATAAATAAAATGCCATGACTGAGTCTCATGGACATATGTTGACCATGAGTTGAATTACTTCTCCAAATGATAACAAAGTGGACCCTTGTCATTTTTTAATTTCCCATTTGCATTTTGAATTTTCTCAAGCACTCCCAAAGGTCTACACAACATGGAACCATGGGTAGTTTTTCTGGGCCCCATTTGAGTAGCAGCTGCTACAAAGCAAGCCAGTTGGCCAGTGAATGGGCCAGCCTGCCTCTGCCTCCATAGGAAGAGGTGGTTTGGTTTCCCTGCTTCCCTTAACATACTCAGCAACCATCACAAAGTGATAAAAAGTTTGCTTCCTTGATCCAAACAGCCTCAAAAGAGGGCCAGGTGCTTACACTGGTGATGGAAGTTGAAAAAAAGAGGGTATAGTGTGAGAAAATAGTGATTCTTCCAGAAAGTGGAAGTTTTAGTTACTTATGGAATGGTCGTGGCTGTGGTTTCTGAAGGGAATGGACCCACGAAAAGTCCTGCTTGGAAGTGTGACCCTCCTGAAATGAGAGCTCCAGCCAGGGTGAAAGCTGCTCATAGAGAGAGGAGTAAAACTTTGGTGGTTCCATTTTGGAGTTGTATTTTGTTCTATCTTATAGGAGAAACTACAGTATATAACAGAGGTCAACAAGATTTTTTCTATAAAGAACAAGATAGTCTATATTTTAGGCTTTGTGGCCATTTGGTTTATTATGAGTTGAATTCCTCCTCTACCCCACCCCTACCACTACCAAATTCACATGTAGAAGTCCTGAACCTCTGAGAGTGTGACTGTATTTGGTGATAGGGTCTTAAAAGAGGTGATTCAGTTAAAATAAGGTCATTCAGATGGACCTTAATCCAATCTGAGTGGTGTCCTTATAAGAAGAGATTAGGACACAGGCACACATAGACCAAGGGGAAGCCACATGAAGACACAAGCAGAAGAAGACCACTATCTGCAAGCCAAGGAAAGAGGTCTCAGTGGAAACCAGCCCTGCTGACATCTTGATCTTGGACTTCCAGCCTCCAAAACTGTGAGAAAATACATTTCTACTGTTAATCCACCCAGTCTGTGGTCTTTGTTATGGCAGCCCTGATTGGTCTACTAGACTAATACACAGTCTCACTGCAACTACTCAATTCTGCCATTGCAGAGTGAAAGCCACCACACAAACAAATGGATGTTACTGTGCTCCAATAAAACTGCCTTTACAAAAATGGTGGAAGCCAGATTTGACCCAGGCACCATAGTTTGCCAACCTCTGATCTAGCTTATTTCATGGCATCCCTTGTGAGCATCATTAATTATGCAGCATGTAAAACTAGAAATGAGAATGAAAGGCCCAGCAAGTGGACTAAAACACAAATCAGAACAAGTTCAAGGCTTTGGGTATCATGACACCTGATACCTCACTCTATTCTGTATAATTTCCTTCTAGGTAAAACAAATTTTTTCTCCTAATTTTACTTGAGGAGACATTGTATGGTTTGCATGGAAAATAATAATTCTAAGCTGTTTCATTTTCTAATTAGTAATGAGAACCGTTTGTGCATAGAAAAGCAGACCCAGCAAAACTAAAAGGCAACCGACAGAATGGGAGAAGATATTTGCAAATGACATATCAGATAAAGGGTTAGTATCCAAAATCTATAAAGAACTTATCAAACTCAACACCCAAAAACCAAATAATCCAGTGAAGAAATGGGCAAAATACATGAATAGACACTTCTCCAAAGAAGACATCCAGATGGCCAACCGACACATGAAAAAATGCTCAACATCACTCATCATCAGGGAAATACAAATCAAAAATAAACTGAGATACCACCTCACACCTGTCAGAATGGCTAACATTAACAACTCAGGCAACAACAAATGTTGGCGAGGATGTGGAGAAAGAGGATTTCTTTTGTGTTGCTGGTGGGAATGCAAGCTGGTGCAGCCACTCTGGAAAACAGTATGGAGGTTCATCAAAAAATTAAGAATAGAACTACCCTATGAGCCAACAATTGCATTACTAGGTATTTATCCAAGGGATATAGGTATACTGTTTCAAAGAGACATATGCACCCCAATGTTTATAACAGCACTATCAACAATAGCCAAAGTATGGAAAGAGCCCAAATGTCCATCGATGGATGAATGGATAAAGAAGATGTGGTATATATATTCAATGGAGTATTACTCAGCAATCAAAAAGAATGAAATCTTGCCATTTGCAACTATGTGGATGGAACTGGAGGGTATTATGCTAAGCGAAATTAGTCAGTCAGAGAAAGCCAAATATCATATGACTTCACTCAGATGAGGACTTTTAAGAGACAAAACAAATGAACATAAGGGAAGGGAAACAAAAATAATATAGAAACAGGGAGGGGGATAAAACATAAGAGACTCTTAAATATGGAGAACAAACAGAGGGTTACTGGAGGACTTGTGGGAGGGGGGATGGGCTAAGTGGGTAAGGGGCATTAAGGAATATATTCCTGAAATCATTGTTGCACTATATGCTAACCAATATGGATGTAAATTAAAAAATAATAATAAAATTTAAAAAAGAAAGAAAGGAAGAAAAGCAGACCAAGTACCATAGGCTACCATCACAAAATCACTGCCTGCTAGGCCTTCTGCTGTGGAATTTCCCTTGGGTAAAGTTCAAGATCCTTGACTCAGCAATCTTTGTCTGTACAATAGGCTGACTGGGGCAAATGCTCTCCTAGATAAATACTCTAACATTTTATGATTGTTTTTACTGAGCTCCTAATCAAAATATAGCACAACAAAAGTCTCCAAGAAAAATATGAAAGAAACACAAACTTGGCTACTCATAACTTAGATAAAACAATCTGTGAATAATTAAAAACAGTACATCATTAAGCACTATGTTCTATACCCTAGTTCCTTACATCTTTGTAGATACAATGAGAATTCAGAGAGAGGATAGATCAAAAGATTAGAGACCACATCAGAGAAAATATGAGGGTTTAGTTAGTGAAAGATGGCTGGGGCTTTGGCAGCATATGGAAAAAGACATTTTAGATGTGAGAAATGATGTGAGTACAAGGATGAAGGCTTGTAGAGATAGAAAACAGGTTGAGTGGCAGAAGCTGTACCCAGAAAGACACGGAAGCTAAAACAGTATTTCTCAGTTGCAAGTGGGAGAAGAGGAGTGTGAGTAAAATGAGCTGGGAAGTTTTCTAAACTACAGACGCTATCTCCTCCAACCAGGGCACAACATAAGGAGATGGGTATGATTTGATAGGCCTTCCCAGGTGATTCTGATGCCCCATTCTTGTGGGTGAGAGGTCCGTGATTTTCAAAGTGTGGTCCCAATGCATCAGCATCACCTGGTAACTTACTGGAAGCACAAATGTGCATGCCTCACCGCCAACAAACTGAGACAGAAACTCAGGAATCTGTGTTTTAACAAGATGTCTGAGTGCATCTGATGCATGGTAAAATCTGAGAACCTGGGCAGGAAGCCAGTGCTTTTCCACTCTGGCTGAACAGTATGTCACTTGGGGAGCTTTAAACAATTTAATTGCTCTGGGGAGGGATCTCAGCATGTATTTTTATTTATCCCATTTTATTTATTTGTTTTTATATTTTCCTTTTTTAAAATTTTTATTTAAATTCTAGCTAGTTAACATAGTGTAATATTGGTTTCAGGAGTAGAATTTAGTGATTCATCACTTACATACAACACCCAGTGCTCATCATAACAAGTGCCCCTCCTTAATACCCATCACTCATTTAGCCCATCCCCCACTCACCTCCCTCTGTCAACCCTCAGATTGTTCTCTATCGTTAAGAGTCTCTTATGGTTTGTTTCCCTCTCTCTTTTTCTCCTTCTTCCCATATGTTCATCTGTTTGTTTCATAAATTCCACAGATGAGTGAAATCATATGATATTTGTCTTTCTCTTACTGACTTATTTCACTTAGCAAAATACACTCTAGCTCCATCCATGTTGTTGCAAATGGCAAGATTTCATTCTTTTTGATGGTTGAGTAGCATTCCATTGCACGCAGGCGTGTGCGTCCGTGTGTGTGTGTGTGTGTGTGTGTGTGTGTGTGTGTACATATATATATATGGACATTTGGGTTTTTTCCATAGTTTGGGTATTGTTGATAATCAGCATGTATTTTTTAAAAAGATCCCCATATGATGTGCATACAGGATTGAGAACCTCTGAGCAAAATAGTTGAGCCAAATCTACAGTGTAGGAAATAATCAAGGCAAATATAATGTCCCTAGTTGAGTTAAAAAGAGACTAATTCTTGGGGCGCCTGGGTGGCGCAGTCGGTTAAGCGTCCGACTTCAGCCAGGTCACGATCTCGCGGTCTGTGAGTTCGAGCCCCGCGTTGGGCTCTGGGCTGATGGCTCAGAGCCTGGAGCCTGTTTCTGATTCTGTGTCTCCCTCTCTCTCTGCCCCTCTCCTGTTCATGCTCTGTCTCTCTCTGTCCCAAAAATAAATAAACGTTGAAAAAAAAATTAAAAAAAAAAAAGACTAATTCTCAAACAAATACTTACACATGAATGTACAAAGAAGCACTATTCACAATAACCAAAAGGTAGAAACACCTCAAATGCCTATCATCAAATGAATGGATAAACAAATTGTGGTATATACATAAATGGAATATTATTCAACCATAAAAGGAAGCAAATATTGATATCTGCTACAATGTGGATAAACCTTGAAAACATATGCTAAGTGAAGGAAGCCACTATGTTCACAGTTACATGAAATACTCAGAATATGTAAATCCATAGAGATCAAAAGCAAATTGGTAGTTGCCTAATGGGGTTTTCTTTCAAGGTAATCAGATGTTTTAGAACTAGATAGTGGTGATGGTTGCACAACATTATGAACACACCAAATTCCACTGAACTGTATACTTTAAAATGGCTAGTTTTATATTTTGCAAATTTCACCTCAATAAAAAAATAAGAATTAAAAAATATATAGAAGCCCTTCTTAGTAAGAGTACATGATGAGAACGAGCTTAGATATATGATTTGACTGCCAACATTGCACTATGGTCCTGAGCTGTTGGTTTTCTCCATATATTTTTGTTTCCACTCTCCCATATCAAACAGAGAGATTGGCTTTGTCTCTCTTAACTCATATTTAAGTTTGTGGCTTAAAGTTAAAGTCCTCTGTAAAAGTCCAAGAAATTTGCAATGGCCATTTCAAGTGTTGATGAGTAAGAGGAAGAATTGAAGACAAAGTTTGAGGGTGGCTGGAAACATGCAAAAGATATCTTCCCCTAGGCTAAGTGGAAACAGGAGACTTTGGATCCAAGGATAGCCAGACTATATTCCCTGGTGGTATCTCTGGGAAGATGGCAGATCTCCGAGGCACTGAGAGATGGTCCCACCCCTGCAATAACAACTAAGGACCTTGGACATCATGTAGGCTCCATTAATACAGCTGCCAGCAGAAATCGTGTTATCTTGTGGATCAGGGGATCCACTATCATCTTCTCACTATCACAGAAGCTTGTCACCCTAGAGAGGGAGATAGTGTTAAAACTTTGCACTAGGCAGGTTGGGAGCTTTGAATGGAATTTTAGTTGAATTTAAGTTGATATTTAAAGATTATGAAATGTGAGTCTTCTTAGTACACACCCATGTAGACTGCATTAATAGAAGCACCCTGCACAGAACAAGATAATGGAACTAATAGTTCGTCTTTATTTCTAGCTGTAGGGTCACATCTGGAGTGACAAAGACAAGTAAAAATAACCCTTGTAATGATTATAGTAGTAGCTACCATTTACCATGTGCTAGGCACTCTCTTAAGCACTTATGCCATTATCTTCTATTGCCTTACCTTACATTACATTATCTTAATGCCATCTTACAAATTTAGAAACCAATTTAACCAATATGGTTGGTTACAAATTTAACCAATATGGTTAACAGCTCTAAGGGCTTAAGAGCTCTGTCTGACCACAGAGGCAAAACCTGAGAGCAACCAAGATTCTGATGATATTCAAAAACTGCTAATTGAGGAAATGGCTAGAAAAGCAAGTTTTAGACAAATGAAGCTATCATTAAATACTGGGAGGACTACCTGCCACATGGGTCAAACTCAGACCGATGACTGGAATTGATTAGGAGACAGATTTTGACCCTGAAAAATTTCTTCAAGGAAAATTGAATTCTCCACAATCTTTGCTAGATGAAAGTAACATTACTGGTGATGAGCAGTAGTACTTGGTACTGCCTAGAAAGGCAGTCTGCTGTTTTTGTCACTAGTTTAGTATTGAGTCCTGCAAAGTTTACACATGATATCTTTGTTATAGGAAACAGCATAGTACTGCCACCTAAACCCCAAAACAAGGTCAACAACACAATTTCTCCACTTGTCCAAAGCCAAAGCCACAGCCTCAGCTGCCTAGAAGTTTTGTTCCTTTTTTTTTATTATTTATTTAATTGAGGAAATAAGTCATTGGCTGAGTGGTCTGTCTACTTGATGAGTTCCTGCTGTGTGTCCCTGGGCAAGGCCTTTTCCTCCTCTTCTGGCTCTAAATTTCTCATGTTTAAAAGAATTAAGTGCTCACTTAGATTTCTTCTATCACCATGATGATTTAATGTTCTTCAACATGTGCAATGAACAAAGAACTTATTCAAGGCAAAGGAAATAAGCATTTTAGGAAGAATGACTTATAACAACATTGGACATTAGAGCTATCATTAATTGTTCTGAACAATTCATATGGAACAGTTCATATGGAAATATAATGTCAAAAGTCAAAAGGCCTGTGATAGGGCTCTGACTCTACCACATCCGACTCCTGATGCTTTTGGACTTCTTACCTGATTATCTATACTGTGTGTGTGCCTCTAGAGATAAACTTATGAGTGAAAAATATAAAATGAAACTTCCTAAAACAATTTTCACTGTTCTGAAAATTTTATATCAAATCTGGAGTATCCATAGCTAAAAGCACATAAATAAAAAGTCCTTCTGCCTCATTAATTGTGACCCTTTATGCTAGACTTATGTATAGATAACACTGAATACAAGGGGTTTCCTCTTATGAAAGATTATGCTGTATGTGTAGTCATGAGTCCCAGCTTGGCTTATTTCTACTGAAAAGGAATCCCTAGTACTGGTGAAACAGGTCCATACAGGCTGAGGAGACTGAGAGAAATAACTCATCCTAAAGGAAGAGGAGAGTTCTAAAATCTTATTCCAATAACAATGCCTCATTAATCAGGTATACTGTTTTGTCTATTGCTAGATCTTTCTCTGGGCCTACCCACGGTAGAACTGAGCTAAAGGTGATTTCTGAGTGCTATGATTACTATATGTAAGATTTATGCAAAGCTTTGTGGGTTTCAGTAGAAAAATTAATATTTTTGGTGTGAGAAAATGAGTGCATATAAACCAAATTAATTGAAGGAGAAGAATGTTATTACGTTAAATAGTATGAGGAATGTTTTTAAAGCTGGAAGAAGACAACATTAAACAAGACTAGATTGGCCCACAGAATGGCCTAAATATTAATCTTTTCAGAGTGTCAGATGTGCTGGTAAATTCTGGAACTTGGAATGACAGAGCTTCTCATCAAAATTAGGCAATATATACCAAAGAAGATGACATAAATGAGTCAAGAGAACAGCTGATTTTGAGGAAGATTCAACATCCAAAAAGTTACATGTAGGCAACATGTCAGTTGGCTCCATCTCTCTGGAGCACAAGTTGGCAATACATAATGACTAATATAAGGTCGCCACATCCAGGCAGACTCTAAGCCAAGGGTGGGTGATGACTTTGTGAGACCCAAGAAACAACCCAGAGCCAGCAATCATAGAGCCAGCCTATGTCTTACTGGGGAAACTGATGCACAGAGATTCCAGGAGCAGCATACTGGACAAAGTACCCACTGCTGGGATCTACATGCAACAAGCTTTTGTAGTGTAGCAACTAGCCTCACAGTTCTCCATAGCTTTGCCCTTCCTTGGGTGGCCAATGTTCCAAGGAGATCAGAGCCTGGACATCCTGCATTACCAAGGAGATGGCCTGAGTTGGCCACCCTGGAACCTCTGACTTGGAATGCTGAACAACATTTCCACATATCTTGCTTGTGGGAAGTGACAGAAGAAAGACAGGAGCTATACACTCTCAAGATAATGATTAATAGGGGCATTCAGGGTATGCTTGTACAAACCAGCCATCTGGCCCTTACCATGCAGCCAGTCATCCATATCTAGAAATATATTGTAGTGAAATAAAGATGCAAGTCACAAATATGCAGCTGTTTATAAAAAGAAAAGCTAAATCTCAGCCCAAGTGTCAAATAATAGGTTGCTTATTGGTGATAGCACATCAATATAATAAAATATTATTTAGCAATTACAAATAAGCAACAAAGCCTTCTTAAATAAATTACAGTTCAGCCATCCAAATAAAAAATGATTTGTGGGAAGAATAAGAAGTCTTCTACTTTCAGACAAGATGACGTAAAGGAGACCAGATTTACTCTCTCATCTGAAACAAGTGGAAAAAACAGACAGCATACATGAAAAAATGGTTTTCAGACAGTGGATAACAGCACAAGCTAGTCATCTCAGAGAGAAGGAAAACAAATAAAGTGATGCCTACAGTCACCTCCAACTTACTCCCTTGAGAAATATTCCAGGCCATGGCACAGAAAGGAGGAGCTCGGTCAGAGCTCATTGATCTCTCTGAGTTGAGGAGACAGAAGTGGGAGTCCAGGGAGGTCAAGGCAGCTAACACTCACAGGGCTGAATATTAGAAGAGAGAGCTGAACAATGGGACAATTGCAGAAACTCGCAGATGGTCCTGCCAAGGTAACTGATCATAAGAAGATTGCCCAAGGGCAAGGAGACAACTACCCAAAAGGATTAGAAGAAACCATCATCAGTGATCACACTGGGTCAGGATTAGTGCCTGCTGTCACTAGTCAGAGTGAAGAACATTACAATTCACAGGAAATAAGTATAGTACTCAGAACAGTTTTGCCTTAATAGTGGGGAAAATCAACACTAGACTAAGCCCTATTCTGGTCATCTCCAACAAAGCCTGGAAACAAGATCCAAAAGAAGCAAACTGTTTCTTTGATAACCACATTCCAGAATAAAGCTCAAGAAAATTTATGGAATATAAAGATATATCTAGCACCCATCAAGATAAAATTCATAAGGTCTAGCATCCCACTAATAATTACTAGGCATGCAAAGAGGCAAGAAAATACAACTCATTATGAAGAGAAAAAGCAATCCATCCAAAGTGACCCAGAAAAAAAATAATACAATAAACTTGTAGACAAAGATATTAAAACAGTAATTATTATTGTATGCCATATGTCATGGGACTAGAGAAAAAACTGAACATGGTAAGACACAAATCAAACTTCTAGAGATAACAATACAGTGTCCAAGATGAAAAATTCACTGGATGGAACTAACAACAATTTAGACACTGCAGAAGAAAAGATAAGTAAAATTGAAGACAAAATTATATAAACTACCAAAAATAAAACACATAGAGAGGAAAGAGGTTGAAAAAAATGTACAGAGTACCAGTAGGTTGCGGGACAACTTCAAGAGATTAATGTTTATGAAATTTCAGTCTGCAATGGGGAAAAGAGGGACTGACAGGGAAAAAGTTTTTAAAAAAAATACTGAAAATTTTTAAAATGTGTTGAACACTATAAATGTATACATCCAAGCAGCTCAATAAACTTTAAGCATGAGAAAATTATGCCATAGGACATCATAATCAGATTGTCTAATACTAGAGATAAGGTCAATGTATTAAAAGTGGCTAGAGGGAAAAAAAACACAATACATACAGAAGAACAAAGATGAGGTAATGGCAGATTTCTCACCTGAAACAATGTAGGCTAGAAGACAGTGAAATTATACCTTTGAGGTGGTGAAAGAAAACAATTGTCAATCTAGAATTCTTTGCCCAGGAAAAATATTTTTCAAAAATAGTGACCCAAAGTATAAAATAAGTATGCATGAATCCATACTAATTGTATCAGTTTACTATTGTTTTTGTAACAATTACCATACATTTAGTGGTTAAAATGACAAAAAGTTATTATTATATAGTTCTGGATGTCGGGAGTCTAAAATCAGTTTTACTGGCCTAAAATCAAGGTGTTGGTAGGGCTGTGTTCCCTCTGGACGACAGGGGAAAAATCTTTGGCTTTTTCAGTTTCTAGAAGCTGCCTATGTCACTCCAGTCTCAGCTTCCTTTGTCTCTTGCTCTGACTCTGACCCTCCTGCCTCTCTCTTAAAGAGACTCTTATGATCACATTGGGCCTAGCCAGATAATCTGGGGATAATCTTTCATTTCAAGGTCCCCAAGTCATATTTGCAAAATCGCTTTTGCCATATAAAGTAACATAGTTATAGGCTTTAGGGGTTAGGACATGGACATCTTTGGGAGGCTGCTTTCAGCCTACACACTGATATAAATAAATAATAGCATAAATTTTTAAATTGAGGAGAAGAGACAAATCTTTATAGTAGAATTTTAAGTAATCTAAGTAGATGCTCTTTCTCCAGGATGTGGAGCATAACCTCCTACTTTCTTGAGTAAGGGCTGAACTTAGTGACTTGCTTCAAAGGGTACAGTAGGAAAAGGAAAAAACAGTAACTTCATAGTCCAGAGACCTGGCAACAAACACTACTTTAACAAAGCGATGAGGGTTAATATCACTAGTGAGAATGTATGATGGTAGAATGCACCCAATATCATGTCAAGAAGGGTACTTCTTCTGTGTGGTATTCTTCCCAGAAACTCATAACTCCAGTCTAATTGTGAAGAAAAAAAAATCAGACAATCTCAAACTGAGCGACATTCTATGAAATACCTAACCAGTACTCCTCAAAACTATTAAGGTCATAAAAAAACAAAGACAGACTGAGAAATTGTCTCAGACCAGAGGAGACTAAGGATACATAAGGACTAACTGCTATATGGTATCCTGGATGGGATCCTGGAATAGGAAAAAACTGTCAGTGGAAAACAAGTGAAGTCGGGATAAAATCTAGAGTCTAGTTATTAGTAATGCATCAATGTTAGTCCATTAATTTGACAAGTGTACCCTGACGATGTAAGATATGAACATCAGGGGAAACTGTCAAGTGGCATAAAGGAGCTCTCTCTACTATTTTTATCACTTTTCTGCAAATGTAAAAGTATTCTAAAATTTAAAAATTCAAGTGAAATGAAGACTTTTCAAACATACGGGAGCTGAAAGAATACATCCCCAGCAGACATGTACTACAAGATGTTTTCAAGGAAGACCTTCAGCCAGAAGGCAAATGATGCCACATGGACACCTGGGGCTCAACAAAGGAGCTAAATGCACCACAAATGGTAACTATATGAGTAAATATAATGACTCTTTTCCTATTATTTATATCTTTTTAAGGGATAATTAACAATAACTACATATTGTGGAATTTATAACACATGTAGAAGTAGAAGAAGATAGGACAATAGCACAAAAGTCAGAGGGGTGAAGAGAAATGGAAGGTTATGGTTGCAAGGTTCTGATGGTTTATGTGAAGTGGTACAATATCATTTGAATGCAGACAGTGATAGAAGGTGAAGAGGCATATGATCAACTCTAAAGCAACCACTAAAATAATGCAACAAAAAGTTATAGCTAATAAAAGCCAATAATCCAATTAAAGGGATAAAATGTAGCAAAAGATGAGATAAAATACAGTCATAACCCAAAAATGAAGAAAAAAAAGAGTAAGAAGGTAACAAATGGACAATAACAGATTTTTAAAAGAGGCAAAAAATATCTAGGTGGTAGATTTATACCCACATATTTCAATAATCACATTAAATGGCAGAGTTGGATTAAAGATAAATAATACCCAACTATATGCTGCCTTCAAGAAACTCACTGTAAGTAAAAAGATACAAGTAAGTTAAAAGGATGGAAAGAAGATATAGCATGCTAATACTAATCAAAAGAAAGCTGGAGTGCCTAGATTTACATCAGAGAAGGTAGATTTCAGAACAATATTATTGGAGATAAAGAGCATTACTTTATAATGATAAAGGGGTCAAGATAATGATTAAGAGAATATAAGAATCTTAAATATTTATGCATGTAATACTGGAGCTTCCAAGTACAGAAGCAACAGCTGACAGAACGACAAATAGAAGTAGAAAAATTGCCAGCAATAGGGAGAGATTTCAGTATCCTTCTCTCCATAAGTGATAGAACAAATAAACATAAAATCAGTAAGGCTATGGAAGAGCTGAACAATACTATCAGCCAAATCGACGTAACTGAATTCATTTGTAGAAAACTTCATGCAACAATGGTAAAATACACATTTTTTTAAGTGTACGTACCAAACATACCATATCCTGGGCACATAAAACAGGTCTCAACACATTTTAAAGGATTTAAGTCATGCAAAGTACACTCTCTGACCACAATTAAAAATCAACAGTGGAAAGATATTTGAAAAAAAAAAAATCCTCAAATATTTGGAAATTAAATGATATACTTCTACTCCCATTTTAAAAGTGTAACAGTAATTGATAACTTGTACCTTCTTTAAATCAGTATATTTCCCCAAAGTACCTGGGAAAATAGTTGTCATCAATATTCAATATCTTATTAACCACTGAGAAGCAGCTAATCTGGCTAAAAGTGCAGAGGCCCGCTCGGCCCTCACACTCCATTTGTGTTCACCCCCAAGGAAGTGTGTGCTTTTTGAAGGAAGGAGAGCAGTTTCCTGTCAAGGGTGGCCTACTGCTGGAGACATCACATTCAGAAAGGTAGTCTGTGTTTCTCGTTTTATCTCTTTTCAACAGAGCTCTTACTACCAATTATTAACCTAAAATAAAACTGACTAGTGGTCCTGACCACAAGTAGCTTTATCAGGAATAAGAGCAAAGGTGTTTTTATCACTTTATTCTTCATAGGGCCACGGCCATAAGCAGAAACCGGTGTTCATGTCCAGGGCTAAAAACACTGGTGTCTTGTGTGAGAGCAAAACCAAAAATCCCATTGTTCAGGGGATCTGTCTTTGTGTTATTTATTTAACAAAAATGTACTGAGCATTTCCCATGTGCTGAGTGAGCCCTGTAGTAGGCACTGAGAATTCAAACTGAACAGGCCCACAGCCTCTGACCTCTGGCTGCTTATGAGGTAATGGGTGTAATCAGGTAATTAAGAAAATTTAAAATGATGCAATTAGTGTTATGGCAACATAAGTATGCTATAGGGTACTACAGGAACACTAGGTACTTAGGACTGAAAGAAATTACAGCAATAATACCATCAGGAACAGAAATTAAGCTTGAGATTTCTATCTTTAGTGCCCAGTACAGTGATGAGCACAAATTATGTAAATGTTTAAATGACTCAACATGATATTATTCACTATAGGCTCTGGTCTTCTGTTTTGCTGGTGGTCGTGGTGGGGTGATACTTCAATTCCTGAACTAAATCAGAACTTGTTTAGCTGAGTCAAAAATTGGCACAGGTGAAGATTTTTAGACCCCAATGAAAAATTTCCAGATCCCACTTTAATTACAATTTAAAGATGGTTTTCCCCTAAAGTAATGTTAAAACAAAACTTCAGGAAGAGTATGCCTTAAAAGGAGGTTAAGGAACTTAAAGTCTTTTTCATCACAAGAGATTTTTTTCTCACTCATACCTGCATTTGAATCAATCACAAAAGGCATCCTTGTTTGCAGTGGTGGGAAGTCAGGGCCTTTCTTTCCCTACCTAATTGCTCACATATTGAAAAGACACAGAAATATCATCATAGTACATAGGGTCGTTCAGCTTTGAATAATTTTCACATAATTACAACTGTGGCTGAATATTACTTAACTAAAAATGTGACAGAATTCCATTGGGAGGACGGAAAAAAGGGAAAAGAAAATGAAGGGAAAGGAGAGAAAAGGGTTCTGCCAGAACAAAATAAATCACTAACCACTAAAATGCAGATATCAAGAAATTTAAAAATAAGAGTATTATTTAGAAATAAATGAGTTAACAGCTAAAGTTGCTAAAAGCAGGACCTTTGGGAAACTAGCCTTAGGTATGATGAGAGATCTATCAGGGACAGCTAGTTTTCCTTATAATTTTTTTAGTATTTACTATTGACTTTCTAAACTGTGCTTAAGTATTAGTTTAATAAAAAATATAAATATTTTAGGTAAAGGAAATAAAAATTAAAAAAAAAAAGAAAACTACCCAGTCTTGGCTGATCACACCACTTTGTACAATGAAACTTGGTAAGAATTCTTTTTCAATAATGCTTCCCTAACTGAAAAGTTTTCTCAGTGTCACAGCAATCAACAATAGCTCTGCTCCCAGAAATCCTCTGGCCCTTGTCTCTACTGTGAACTATGCAAGGTGGCGGGGAGAGCACCAGTTTTGTCCATCATATATTACAGTTGGTAGGTGTCTGAGAACTACTGAAGTCACTGATAGTTTCTGACGCTTTAGAAGTATTTTGCTAGGTGTCAACAAAATATCACAGAAAGCCATTATTTGCAGAATCATTACCTAATAGATATCTGCAGAAACACAAAATTTCATGTCAAAAAGCTAATTAAAAGTGATGTTTGGTCTAGCAGTGAAGCTCACTTTCATTACATCACTTGTTGTACTTCAAGTATGATCTTTTGCATTCTTCTGAAGCACTTATCTTTAATTACCCTCCCTCAACTCTACCTTGAGTTAGCTATGTTTGCCCCTACAACTATATGGACCATACTCCAGGATTCCCAGTTAGCCATTCTCTTTATAGGCTTCCAAACTTTGCTATACATTAGAGTTTTAAATGGTCCCAATGCCCAGATTTCACACTACACCAATTAAATAAGGATGTTGGGGGGTGGGAGCTAGGCATTGGTACTTTTTTTTTTTTTTGAAGAACTATTTTTTTTTATAAATAAGAAATTTATTGTCAACTTGGTTTCCATACAACACCCAGTGCTCATCCCAAAAGGTTAGGCATTGGTACATTTTAAAGATACCCAGGGGAGGAGGGGCCACCATGGTGGAGAAGCAGGGGGATTTGCACTTCCCGTGTCTCTCAGACAAAGAAGGGTTGAAGCCAGTGGACTTTGAACCGCAAGAGTCTGGGAGGACAAGAGACTGAGTCTACCAGGGAGATACTGAGACAACCTGATAGACCATAGGTGGGAGATTATGAACTGAGGGAGATAAAATGGGCTGTGTAGGCACAGAGGGGAGGGATCCCCTTCTGAGGAGAGACAGAGGGAAGAAAAGGAGCAGCTGGGGAAGCATAGGACTATATCTGGACAAGAATAAAACCTCGGTCTGGGACAGAGAGGGATCCCAACTCTAACTGAGGGGCTTTCTCTGTACTGGGGCTGGCTGCCCTGTTCGTGCACCTGGGGAGGAGGGGAGCCACTCCTGGGTTCGGTGGTAGGTCAGGGGCGGAGTCCAAGGTAGGAGAAAGCAGTCCCCTCCCTCCCTGGAGTGCTTCTGCACAGAACAAAACCAGCCGGGACCACATAGCAGGCCACATAGAGAGATGCCTCCCAAGTGCCGGGGCACACGGAGTGGGAGTTTGAATCCCAGCCAAACGCCTGGGCACAGGAGTCAGCAGAGCGAGACAGACTGCCTTGTCTGCGTGCCCGACACAGTGAGGATAGCTCGAACAGAATGACTTGGGACACCTGGTCGTGGAGAAGAGACAGGGGTCGCCATCCCCCCCCCCCCCCCAAGACGGGGTCCACAGTGGAAGAGGGATCAGCCTACACCAAACCACGCCCCTCTGTGCCTGGTAACTGTGTATCTACTAGAGCAGGATAAACACTGAGGAACCCGACAGTGCCCTCTTCCAGACAAGCACGGCTGCATTACCTGGATTAATTCTAGGACAGTTCTTGTTATTTAATATATTCTTTCTTACTTTTCTCCTTCTTATCTCTTCCCTCCTCTATGCTGGTTACTCTGGTTGTTGGTTTGTTTAAGCAGACATATTTAATCCATTCTCTTGATACATGTTCTACATCTCCTTCTTTCCTTTCCTTTCTCTCTCTCTGGAATAATCAAGCCATATAGTTTCTCTGTCTGGGTAGCTTTATCTTCATTTCTTTTTCCCTGCCTCCTTGTTTTCCTTTCTCTCTCTCTCTTTCTGGATTAAGGTGTTTAGTCTCTCTGCCTGGTCAATGTTTATTTTTTTCTTTTTCCACCCCTGTCCCTGTCATTTCTGTCTTTGTATGTGCTCTTCCATCAGCACCGCCTGCACCCTGTTCTTTACTTGTAGCTGGTGTTTCTGGTTTTTTGCCTTTGGATTGTTTTGTTTGTTTGTTCATTTGTGTGTTTGTTTGTTTTGTTTGTGTGTTTGCGTGTTTTTGTTTCCTGTTTGTCTGTTTGTTTTCCTTTCCAAGGCTACTTCAAGGAACAAATCAAAGTACACCTGGTAGAGGGTGCAGAACATCACTACAAGTAGGGAAATAAAATAACCAAAGTCACAACAATAGAGAGCAAGTAACACTCTCCAAAAAACACCTCCTGAAGGGCCAGGCACTGGACAGTGTATGATCCCCCCCCCCCCTTAATATAGCAGTGCTCACAGGTGCAGAGCACATAACAAGCTTTTAACTCATAAGGGACAGAAAACTAGCCAAAATGATGAAACAGAAGAATTCTTCTCAAAAGAAATTACAGGAAGAAGTGACAGCTAAAGAATTGATCAAAACAGATATAAGCAATATAACTGAACCACAATTTAGAATAATAGTCATAAGATTAATCGCTGGGCTGGAGAAAAGCATAAAAGACAGCAGAGAATCTATTGCTGCAGAGATCAAGGAAGTAAAAAATAGTCCTGATGAATTAAAAAATGCTATAAATGAGGTGCAAAAGAAAATGGAGGCGGCTATAGCATGGATTGAAGAGGCAGAGGGGAGAATAGGTGAATTAGAAGATAAAATTATGGAAAAAGAGGAAGTTGAAAAAAGAAAGATAAAAAATCCAGGATCACAGGGGAGAATTAGAGAATTAAGTGATGCAATCAAATGGAACAATAGCCATATCATAGGAATTCCAGAAGAAAGAGAGAAAGGGCTGAAGGTGTACTCGAACAAATCATAGCTGAGAACTTCCCCAATGTGGGGAAGGAAACAGATTCTGAAATCCAAGAAGCACAGAGAATTCCCTTCAGGTGTAACTTGAATTGATGTGCATGACATATCATAGTGAAACTGGCAAAATACAAGGATAAAGAGAGAATTCTGAAAGCAGCTAGGGATAAATGAGCCTTAACATAAAGGTAGACACATAAGGGTAGTAGCAGACCTATCTACTGAAACTTGGCAGGCCAGAGAGGAATGGCAGGAAATCTTCAATGTGATGAACAGGCAAAATGTGCAGCCAAGAATCCTTTATCCAGCAAGCCTGTCATTCAGAATAGAAGGAGAGATAAAGGTTTTCCCAAACAAACAAAAACTGAAGGCATTAATCACCACTAAACCAGTCCTACAAGAGATCCTAAGGGGGACTCTGTGAGTGAAATGTTGCAAGGACCACAAAGTACCAGAGACATCACTACAACCATGAAACCTACATATAACACAATGACTCTAAACCTATATCTTTCAATAATAACATTGAATGTAAATGGACTAAATGCTCCAATCAAAAGACATAGGGTATCAGAATAGATAAAAAAAAAAAAAAAAAAAAAAAAAAAAAAAAGATCCATCTATTTGCTGTCTGTGAGAGACCCATTTTAGACCTGAGGACACCTTCAGATTGAAAGTGAGGGGATAGAGAACTATCTATCATGCTACTGTAAGTCAAAAGAAAGCCAGAACAACCATACTTATATCAGACAAACTAGACTTTAAATTAAAGGTTGTAACAAGAGATGAAGAAGGGCATTATATACTAATTACGGGGTCTATCCATCAGGAAGAGTTAACAATTATAAAGGTCAATGCACCAAATTCGGAGGCACCCAAATATATAAAACAATCACAAACATAAGTAATCTTATTGGTAAGAATGTGGTAATTGCAGGGGACTTTAATACTCCACGTACAACAATGGACAGATCATCTAGACAGAAAATCAGTAAAGAAACAATGGCCCTGAATGATACATTGGACCAGATGGACTTGACAGATACATTTAGAACTCTACATCCTAAAGCAAGAGAATATACTTTCTTCTTGAGTGCCCATGGAACATTCTCCAAGATAGATCACATACTGGGTCAAAAAACAGCCCTCAATAAATATAAAAGAATTGAAATCATACCATGCACACTTTCAGATCACAATGCTATGAAACTTGAAATTAACCACAGGAAAAAGTCTGTAAAACCTCCAAAAGCCTGGAAGTTAAAGAACATCCTAATAAAGAAAAAATGGGTCAACCAGATAATTAGAGAAGAAATTTAAAAGAAAAAAGGAAACAAATGAAAACAAAAACACAACAATCCAAACCCTTGGGGATGCAGCAAAGGCAGTCCTAAGAGTAAAATACATTGAAATCCAGGCCTATCTCAAGAAACAAGAAAAATCCCAAATACAAAATCTAAAAGCACACCTAAAGGAACCAGAAGCAGAACAACAAAGACACCCCAAAACCAGCAGAAGAAGAGAAATAATAAAGATCAGAGCAGATATAAGTAATATAGAATCAAAACAAAAAACAGTGAACAGATCAATGAAATTAAGAGTTGGTTTTTTGAAAAAATAAACAAAATTGATAAACCTCTAGCCAGGCTTCTCAAAAAGAAAAGGGAGATGACCCAAATAGATAAAATCATGAATGAAAATGGAATTATTACAACCAATCCCTCAGAAATACAAGCAATCATCAGGGAATACTATGAAAAATTATATGCCAACACACTGGACAACCTGGAAGAAATGGACAAATTCCTAAACACCCACACACTACCAAAACTCAAATGGGAAGAAATAGAAAATTTGAACAGACCCATAACTAGTGAAGAAATTAATCAGTTATCAAAAATCTCCCAACAAATAAGAGTCCTGGACCAGATGGCTTCCCTGGGGAATTCTACCAGACATTTAAAGCAGAGTTAATACCTGTCCTTCTCAAGCTGTTCCAAAAAATAGAAAAGGAAGGAAAACTTCCAGACTTATTCTATGAAGCCAGCATTACTTTGATTCCCAAACCAGACAGAGATCCAATAAAAAAAGAGAACTACAGGCCAATATTGATGATGAATATGGATGCAAAAATTCTCAACAAAATAGTAGCAAATTAAATTCAACAGCATATAAAAAGAATTATTCACCATGATCAAGTGGGATTCATTCCTGGGTTGCAGGACTGGTTCAATATTTGCAAATCAATCAATGTAATACATCACATTAATAAAAGAAAGGATAAGAACCATATGATCCTGTCAATCTATGAAGAAAGAGCATTTGACAAAATACAGCATCCTTTCTTAATAAAAACCCTTAAGAAAGTTGGGACAGAAGGAACGTAATTAAACATCATAAAAGCCATTTATGAAAAGCCCATAGCTAATATCATCCTCAATGGGGAAAAACTGAGAGCTTTCTCCCGGAGATCAGGAACATGACAGGGATGTCCACTCTCACCACTATTGTTTATCATAGTGTTGGAAGTCCTAGCATCAGCAATCAGACAACAAAATGAAATCAAAGGCATCAAAATTAGCAAAGAAGAAGTCAAACTTGCACTTTTTGCAGACAACATGATACTCTACGTGGAAAACCCGACAGACTCCACCAAAAGTCTGCTAGAACTGATACATGAATTCAGCAAAGTCGCAGGGTACAAAATCAATGTACAGAAATTGGTTGCATTTTTATACACCAATAATGAAGCAACAGAAAGAGAAATAAAGAAACTGATCCCATTTACAATTGCACAAAGAACCATAAAACACCTAGGAATAAACCTAACCAAAGACGTAAAAGAAAACTAGAGAAAGCTTATGAAGGAAATTGACGAAGACACAAAGAAATGGAAAAACATTCCATGCTCAGGGATTGGAACAATAAATATTGTTAAAATGTCAATGCTATCCAAAGCAATCTATACATTCAATGCAATCCCAATCAAAATTGCACCAGCATTCTTCTTAAAGCTAGAGCAAACAATCCTAAAATTTGTATGGAACCACAGAAGGCCCCAAATAGCCAAAGTAACATTGAAGAAGAAGACCAAAGCAGAAGGCATCACAATCCTAGACTTTAGCCTCTACTACAAAGCTGTAATCATCAAGACAGTATGGTATTGGCACAAAAACAAACACATAGACCAATGGAATAGAATAGAGAACCCAGAATTGGATCCACAAATGTGTGGCCAACTAATCTTTGACAAGTAGGAAAGAGTATCCAATGGAAAAAAAAACAGTCTCGGGGCGCCTGGGTGGCTCAGTCGGTTAAGCGGCCGACTTCAGCTCAGGTCATGATCTCATAGTCCGTGAGTTCAAGCCCCGTGTCGGTCTCTGTGCTTACAGCTCAGAGCCTGGAGCCTGTTTCAGATTCTGTGTCTCCCTCTCTCTGACCCTCCCCTGTTCATGCTCTGTCTCTCTCTGTCTCAAAAATAAATAAACATTAAAAAAAATTTTTTTTAAAGAAAAAAACAGTCTCTTTAACAAATGGTGCTGGGAGAACTGGACAGCAACATGCAGAAGAATGAAATTAGACCACTTTATTGCACCATATACAAAAATAAACTCAAAATGGATAAAAGACCTGAATGTGAGACAGGAAAACATCAAAACCCTAGAGGAGAAAGCAGGCAACAACCTCTTTAACCTCAGCAACAACAATTTCCTACTCAACACATCTCCAAAGGCAAGGGAATTAAAAGCAAAAATGAACTATTAGGACCTCATAAAGATAAAAAGCTTCTGCACTGAAAAGGAAACAATCAACAAAACTAAAAGGCAACGGATGGAAAAGATATTTGCAAACTACATTGGATAAAGGGCTAGTATCCAAAATCTATAAAGAACTCACCAAACTCCACACCCAAAAAACAAACAATCCAGTGAAGAAATGGGCAGAAGGCATGAATAGACACTTTTCCAAAGAAGACATCCAGATGACCAACACACACATGAAACGCTGCTCAACGTCACTCATCATCAAGGAAATACAAATCAAAGCCACATTGAGATACCACCTCATGCCAGTCAGAGTGGCTAAAATGAACAAATCAGGAGACTATAGACATTGGCAAGGATGTGGAGAAACACAACCCTCTTGCACTGTTGGTGAGCATGAAAACTGGTGGAGCCTCTCTGGAAAACAATATTGAGGTTCCTCAAAAAATTAAAAATAGAGCTATCCTATGACCCAGCAATAGCACTGCTAGGAATTTACCCAAGGGATACAGGAGTGCTGATACATAGGGCACATGTACGCCAATGTTTATAGCAGCACTTTTGACAATAGCCAAATTATAGAAAGAGCCTAAATGTCCATCAACTGATTACTGGATAAAGAAGATGTGGTTTATATATACAATGGGATACTACTTGGTAATGAGAAAGAATGAAATCTGGCCATTTGTAGCAACGTGGATGGAACTGGAGGATATTATGCTAAGTGAAATAAGTTAGTCAGAGAAAGATACCATATGTTTTCACTCATATGTGGATCTTGAGAAACTTAACAGAAGATCATGGGGGAGGGGAAGGGGAAGAAAAAGTTACAAACAGAGAGGGAGGGAGGCAAACCATAAGAGACTCCTCAATACAGAGAACAAACTGAGGGTTGATGTCGGGTGGGGGAAAGGGGAAAGTGGGTGATGAGCATTGAGGAGGGCACCTGTTGGGATAAGCACTAGGTCTTGTATGGAAGCCAATTTGACAATAAATTATATTAAATAAATAATAAATAAATATATAGATAGGTAAATAAATATCCCCAGGTGATTCCAATGCATAGCAAAATTTGAGAACCACTGCAGTACCATAATTACTTCATGGGACTCAATTTTGCAAATATTCAATTATGCCACTATACACACAAGCTGCTGTTCTCATTTTCCTTTGAGTGCCTGAGTTTAGAGAAACTTCCCTTTATATGTTATACATAGCTGGTAGCAGACATTCATGACTAAAGTTTTGGGATAGGTTGCATTATGCATGTTCTATTATGCATGTTCTATTATGCATGAAATTGATCTTCAGGGCCTCATGTTAGATGGGCCCAGAACTGTTTTCTAAGGAAAATCTGGACTGGGGAAAGTGTTCAGTTGGTCCACCACGGGTGTCCTTTATTGAGGCCCAACATAATAGTGAAGATTTACCCAGCATAATGGTGATGATTCATTGTTAAGTTTCAGAACACTGGACATAGAGGGAAGATCTTACAAGCTTTCAGAGAGAAAAACAAGACAAAGCAAACAGGTTCCATTTGAAAAGGTCAGTTATCAGAATATTCTTGCTTTCTTAATAGTAACACTGGTAACCAGAAATAACTGACTGAAAAACTTACTATTTATACACAATGTTTAGAAATCCACTGGAAGATACATCCTACTAAAACAAAGTAAGTAAATCAAGAAAGAGAATGACATATGACACAGGAAACAAGATTCCCAATACTGGAGAGAGGCACAGGGAATACCTACCTTAAGGGTGAAGGGAGAATTTGGATGTCAAGTGGCACCAACAGAAGGAACAATTCAAGACTAAAACAGGTAAAAGATTAAAGGAGAGACTGCTTTGGGGTAAACTACCTCATGCAAACAAGTATATTGAGAGGAGATTTAGACAAATGGTGAAGACTTTAGGGTTGAGTTAGTAATAAGGACATGGAAACCTTATCAAGTGAAAAAGGACTTCATAATCTCAAGGAAAAACAGAAACTGTACAGGAAAGAAAAGTAATCACAATTACTTAATAGCAAAAAGAGTTAGAATAATTAAACTCTGAATATTAATCTAATTAGAATTATAACATGACTATATTAGGATAAAGGGACAGGAAAAGTTGGATGGAGGGGAAGGCAGTGGGGGAGGAAGTGAGATAAATCCTCATCTTCAAGAGTGGGAAGTCACCAGGCAAATACCTAAAACTCAAAAATTAAAAAAAATAAAATAAAGTATACTACTTAGAAATATGGAAACACTCCCGAAGGCAGTCCTGAAATCAGCTAAGAGAGTTCACATGGTGGGGGAGATATGTTAAAGACTGTTCTTTGCCTTGACAAATCTCATAATATTAGTTGGTGCCTGAAATCCTATGCATGTAAAACTTTAACGAAAACTTAAAATTTAAAAAGTTCTGAGGATTTTTGTTTGCCTGCTTTATAATGTTAAGGTAAAGCTCATCTACCACTCCAAAAAAAAAAAAAAAGATCAGTATGATATACATTTCTCGTGAATATTTTGTGAAGTAGATTCACTTTGTGGAATTCTTGCTACAAGGGTGGCACCAGCAAGCTAGCAACTTTCAATGAGAGCCCACCCACATATGGTTTGCTTTCATATATATCTTTTATGAGGGTTCACCTTGAATACAGTTTTTATATGTATTAAAATTCCAGCACAGACCTTCAATAACTTAGCTAATCAATAATTTTGAGGGTCCACGCTGATTAGCTAACTTTTTAAATTGCCACATATTGACCAATAGCCTATGTTATTAAGTCATACATAATGTAACTACAGCAATGTAAAATATCTTAATCTCACAACATTATCAGCTCTTTTGTTAGATTTACTAGGTGTTTCCTACCGTATGTCGTCATTTAGGGAACCTGGGTAGCTCAATTGGTTGAGTGCCAGACTTTTGATCTTGGCTCAGGTCATGATCTCAGAGTTCATGAGACTGAGCCCTGCATCGGGCTCTGCACTGACAGCATGGAGCCTGCTGGGGATTCTCTCTCTCCCTCTCTCTCTCTCTGCTCCTCCCCCACTTGCATTCATGCTCTCGGCTCACTCTAAAAATAAATAAACATAAAAAAGAAAAGAGGGGCGGCGCCTGGATGGCTCAGTAGGTTGAGCATCTGACTGGCTCCGGTCACCATCCTCCGCTTGTGAATTTGAGCCCCATGTCAGGCCTGTGTTGACAGCTCACAGCCTGGAGTCTGCTTCGGATTCTGTGTCCCTCTCTCTCTCTCTGCCCCTCCCTTGCTCATGCTCTCTCTGTCTCTCTCTCTCTCAAGAATAAATAAAATATTTTTTAAAATTTAAGAAAAAAAACCTTTAAAAACAAACCGTTACCACCTGTTGGGGAATACTCTGGTAACCAAATTTAAGGGATGCACTAACAGGGAAGGGAAGGTAGAGGGGAGGGGTAGCAGGAGGCTGAAGGTAAGGAGGAGGGCTAGACCACTTTGCCAAGTCAGCCTGTCCAACTGATGCATGAAAATGATCAATTTCACACGAATTACCAGTCTTTGTTCTCCTTATAATTTACAGCTACTTATCCCCATTCTTGTCACATTTATAAATCATCTCTCCATATTCAACCTTTGTGTTTTCCCCATGTTCTGTTCTATCATAACATGAAAGTCAATCATATTTCAGTTAAAAATTTACCTCATTCAGCCTCATTCTTCAGAACATTAAATTTTTTCTCCCTAAATTAATCTCCCTAGTATAATTTGTGCACACACCTTTTTAAGAGAAAAAATATATAATAGCTTACTTTTCATTGCCTGCATTGTGTACCTTTCTCTCTTACTATCTTTCTGCCTCCTGAGCATCTCTCTCTAAATGTATAGGCTCCTTTCTTGCCAATTAAAATCAGCAGGAGTATCAATGATCTGTCCTAGCCTATGCTGCAAAGTTATTTACTGAAAGTACACTGGTAACTAGAATTCATCTAACAAGAATGATCTCACAAAGGAAGTCATATATTTATTTACACACACACACACACACACACACACACACACACACACACAAATAAGAAATAAAGCATTCAAATTTTTCTCCCTAATCCAAGCAAAAAAGGAAAAAAAAAGTGAACAAAAGTCCCAGCCAAATCATCAAGCTTTTTTTTCTGGACTAACTTTGTGCTAATACACAAGGATCCAAGACCTTGGATTTCACCATGAATGTAGCTTTACATGGCTTAAGTTGTATTCCAACAGACTGCAAGATAAATTAAAAAAATAAGAATGAAATAAACAAAAGATACCAAAGTCCCTATTTCCTACCTCTGCTGAATGGTATGCTTAAATCCCATGAAAAGTGTATGCAAACCGTGTACTTGTGAATGCATACATTGTATTTGGAAGATGTATCATAGCCTTTATGATCTTTTTAGGTTCTCATTCTATTACTCCACATAGATTGAAAATCACTGGCTTAATATAAATATAATTACACTGAGCATTAAAACTAATTTAAATGTAACATTAAGTTAAAATAGTCATCATAGAGATGATACTAAAGTGACCACAAAAGACAAAACTGTTCTTAAAAAAATTTTTAATAACAAAAAAACTGGTAATAATTATTTAACAGGTTGTACATATATTTTATGTACTTTTCTATAATTATGGTATATTTCACCCCCTCAAAAATGCTTTTTTAAAAAAACATACATCCAGACAGAAAGAGAAACCAGTGTTTGTAGTTCCTGAATAATAAGACTAGAAATTGAAAACAAAAGGATTAGACAAATAAAAGCATGATAGATGTGTTCCTATACATAGGAATGAGTTTAAAGGGTGATTTTATTGTTGAGTTTATAAATCAAGAAATGCATGTTTAAGTATATATTTAACAAACAAAAAAAATGTCTATTATTGAAATCACCACACAAGATGGAAAAAAAACCCCACAAAATATAGTGTGCATTCAAAAGAGAAGGAGGAAAGCAGGGGGAGACCAGAAAAAAAGAGAACAAAGGAAATAAGACAGGCCGAGTTTACACACACACACACCAAAACAACCACATGAAGATTAAAAGAACTCTCCTCTTGGGACAAAAGGGAATTTAAAATTACTATTTACAAACTACATTAAAAACATATGGAACCTGGTCAAAACTGTACTCAAAAGGGAACTCTTACACTTAAACACTTTCATTAATTTAAAAGAAAGTAAATAAATAATAATTCAAAAAGGCAAGAAACGCAAAAGAAAACAAAACAAAGAGGATCTTCTAGAAAACCACAAGAAAAAAAAAAAGGCCAAAATTGAAGTTAATGAATTAGAAAACAGAGTGTTTGTAGAATTAACAACATATATCCAAATATGTCCTAGTGATTCGTGTTGTAAGAGGAAAATAAACAAAAAGCTAAAATGAGGGGGAAATGTGAAGAAGGATGTAAGTTTCTGTTGTATATTCTTCTTCTTTCTTTTTTTTTTTAATTTTTAAACATTTATTTATTTTTGAGAGACAGAGCATGAGCAGGGGAGGAGCAGAGATAGAGAGAGACACAGAATCTGAAGCAGGCTCCAGACTCTAAGCTGTCAGCACAGAGCCTGATGTGAGGCTCGAACTCACAAATCGCAAGATCATGACCTAGGCCAAAGTTGGAAGCCCAACCAACTGAGCCACAGGCGACCCCATCTTTCTTTCTTTTTTAAACAACCTTTTAAAAATGTGTAAAACCATTATTAGCTAAAGAGCAGTACAAAAACAGGCCCACTGGATTGGCCCAGGACCTACAGTTTGCCAATCCCTATTTGACCTATGAATTCAAGAATGGTTGAATATTAAGAAATATGTTCGTTTTATGCAAGGCATCAGCAAAAAAGAGAATTATTTGAGACCATGAATGTATCCATGAAATGTATCCATCCATTCCTGTTGAAAACTCTTCAGAAACTAGAACCAGAATGATAATTCATTAATATGAGAAAGATTTCCTCCCCTAAATCAAAAGCCAACATCATACATAAAATGCTAGAGGATGTCCTCTACAACCATTACCATTTTATAATATTTGAAAATTATAACAAATACAAAAAGAAAGATGAAACAGAAATAAGAATTATATTAATAGTAAGGAAAAGAAAACATGTCATTATATTATATTTATGGACACATAAATATTATGCCCACATTATATTTGTGGACAATATAGTGATATCCCTAGTTATTAACAGTTTATTTTAGAGTCTATAGAGTTCCCTTCATTTTTGGAAACTTCTCCCTTTTTTCTGGAAAATGACCCTGTGCTCTACCATTTTGTCCCAGTGGTCATTAAAAGAGTGTTCAGGTTAGTACAATAGGACTCTACCCTCTGGCAACAGCTGACTGATGGAGGCAAACTCTTAGCCTGAGCTGGGCTAAGCAAAGCCCCTTCCCTAGCTATTTGGACTTGACCCTGCCTTCATCTTTCTCTGAATACCTAAACTGTGTCAGTGAACCCTTGGAGTAGTTGGTAGCCATGCTTTACTGAGAAGCAGGAAAGAATGGTATGCAGAGAGGACAAAGAGGATATACAGAGAGAAGTGCAGACAAGACATGGAAAACAGTATCCTGATCACATTCAGCTCCTGGTTCCAGTGCATACCTGAGACTCTTACATGTTCTTAGACTCCATGAAGTATTTTTTAAACCTTATAATAAATTTCCCTTTTGTTTATGTTAATTCAAGTTCTATTTGTTATTTGCATCAGAAAATGTTTTAATTTGTGCACCTAGAAAGTTTAATTGCTGAAAACTATTTTTTAAATTTTGAAATAATATCAAACTTGCAAAAAGGTTGAGACCATAGTACAAAAAAAGCTTTTTGTAAGTTTTTTTTGTAAGTTTCTTTTGTAAGTTAAAGCCATTTGAGAACAGTTGTTATTATGATAATCCCACCCCTGAATGCTCTGGCAAATATTTCTTCTAAGCAAGGACATTTTCTAACATAAAAAAAATATAACTGTGAAAGCCTCCACCACCCCTCTATACAGACACTGACCTTGCTATATCTGCCTAGTGGCTTTAGGATAGAATTTTTCAGCAACAGAAGAGTAAGAACTATTAGATATTTTTTAAATATTAAAAATATATCTGGATACAAGATAAATGAGACTTTTGTGTTTGAGTTTTTAATGGCATGTGATTTACCATTAGGGAATACAATTTGCAAGTACAACTTTCATAGAGATGGCTACCAGAAAAAAAAAAAATGCTATTGCATGTCAAAAATTTTCTGCTCTGATATTTTTCTTACTGAAATATTGTTTTATAACACAATTTATGATATTTGTAATGTTCTTAGAAATACATAAACAATATTAAAATGGGAGTCATTATCTGTAAATATTGGTGCCTTTCCTAAATATCAGCAAAAATCAGAAAACAATTCTAATTCATGTCTGACTTTTGAACTCCAAACCCATTTTACCAACTGCCTACTTAATATAGCAATCTGTGTTTCTTGCAATCATTTCACACTTAATACACGCAAAACTAAACTTTTGATTTATAATGCAACATACATGTTTTCTGTTCTCTCAGAATGCTCCCCACCTCGGCCCAGAAACTCTCAAAGCCATCCTTAATTCTTCCCCTTTCTTAAATTCCCCCAATAGCCCATCAGGAACATTATACTCCCAAATACACTGCAAATCTGCCCACTTCTCTCCCCCCGCCAACTATTCTACTACCTAGGCTCCACCATCTCCATAAACACCAAAATGGTGGCCACACTGGCTCTCCACCTCTACTCTTTTTTTTAAGTTATTTATTTATTTATTTTTGAGAAAAAGAGAGAGAGCACAAGCAGGAAAGGGGCAGAGAGGGAGGCATGGAATCCAAGGCAGGCTCCAGGCTCTGAGCTGTCAGTACAGAGCTGGACACAGGGTTTGAACCCATGAACCATGAGATAGATCATGACCTGAGCCGAAGTTGGCCACTTAACCAACTGAGCCACCCAGGTGCCCCTACTCTTTCTATCTCTCCAATCCATCCTTTACAACAAAGTGATCTTTGTAACACACGAAGTGAATCGGGTTGTTTTCATTTATTAATAATAATAAATGAAGAAACAGGAAGTTGTACCATTTTTAAAAAGTAGGTCAAAAGCTATCCTTTTTTTTTTTTTTTTCCAGAGAAAATATGTTCAATCTTATTTTGGTGCTTTCTAGAATACCTGAAAGATTGAGACTATTCTTGCCACCACACTACCCCTCACTAGACAAACATGCATTGGATTCCAGTCTCCTGCAACTCTAGGGAACTGACATGTGCCAAGGAAAAATTTAGAGACGTAGTTATCTGCATGCAATTCATTCATACGAGGGAAACACCATCCATAGTCTGTGGTCATCAGACAAAGGCAAAGACAAGATTTATAGGAGAGGTGAGAGACAGGACAGAAGGTAACTGCAGTGGACAAGATGAATCATACTTCACACTTTCCAAATAAATTGATTAGTTAGAAAATAACAAATAGTTTAAGTAATCCGTCCTTGAGCAAGTTGACTAGGGTATTCGAAAACAAACAACTGCAGTTGTTTCTGGGCTTTCCAAAACCATAGGCCTTGAACTCTGCAGTGTAAGTGACAGATGGCCAATGCCCTTCCCGAAGACCTTCATCTTGATTATGTCTGGTCTCACCAATTCTCTCCTTACAACTTCTCTGATACAAGGATAATTTTAAAAGTCACCTTAATATTTTGCAAAGAGTTGAATCAAACAAGGGTTTTTTAAGTCTAACAGTTTTGCCCTAGGATTATATTTGTAGTAATGTTTTCTTCCAATTTGACAAAGACTATACCATCACCGCAATACATCCTACTCTCCTTCAGCTGGAGTTTGGTTGAGCATTTACCTCCACCACGATGGTGCCTGACCATCTCAACCTGTGAAAATCTGCTCAACTCTGCTCTGCTCTCCGAGCTTCTCAGAACTTGTTTGTCAGTTTCAAGGGCATTCTCTCTTTCCCGCTTCTCCTTGATTGCACCACAGGGATAACACAAATAACTGCCTGGACCTTAGATAGAAATCCATCTGAGCTCAGTGGAAACCTTAAAACCAGAAACACTGCCAAGATACGGATGAGATCTGAAGCAGGTGGCTCCTTGGCAAAGCCAACATGAGGGACTCCCTACTGCAGCTCAGGCCTGCAGTCCTGGGACCCAAAGTCAGCCATAGCTATAAAGCAGCCCTGGAAAGGAGATGTTTCCTCTCTGGTCCATTCCTATAAGACATGAGGATTTCAGGGCTGCTTACCAGTAGTTAAATCCATGAATATACCATGTTAACTTCCCAAGTCAACTTACCTAGTTATCTGAATCTCACAGTAGACAGGAAGCTGCTGAGGGCAGAGGTACTGTGTTGTTCTCTTTGGTCTCTCTTAGTACAATGCACGAATGGGTGCTCAAGAACTGTGGCTGACTTAATTGTCTTAACTGCAACTTAACACCTCCATTTAGAAGTCTAATATGCATTTTTTATGACAGTGGCATCACATTATATTTTTATATAATTACTACACTATCCATGACAAAACAGGCTCTTAATTTCCATTGCATTAGACTGCTTCTGTCCTAGGATTTAGTTTTATCTAAACAGTACCACCATATCAAGCCAAATGCCTAGAATTTATCCATAATGCTTATCTTTCCTTCATATCCTACATCCATCCATTCATCCTAAGCCCTTGTAGACTTCTCCCTCCAAAACACATACCAAATCAAACTATTTCTCTTCATCTTCACTGCTCCATCTTGGTTCCTGTTTATCTCTTATCTGAACTACTACACTGACCCCCTAACTACTCTTTCCCTCTTCAACCCATTTTCCAACACTGTAGCCAGATTGGTCTTTATGAGACCTCTTCCTACTTAAAATCTTCCAGTGACTTCTCTTTAATTTTAGGATAAATTCCAAACTCTGAACATAAGCTACAAGGTCCTAAGTGATCTGGTCATTTCCTACTCTTCCTCCTTGACTTTGTCCATTCTCCAACCACTTGATGGATTCATGCCACATTAGTCTTTCTTCTATTCCTTGAATTTACCAAGTTTCTTCCTGCCCCAGGGCCTTGGCACTTGTTTCCTCTGCTTGGGACATTCGTCTCTCAGATATTCACATGTGCAGCTTCTTCTTGTCAGGGTTTCAACTCAAACCTGCCCTCCTCTGAGAAGTCTTTTTTGGCAACCTCCCTCCTAGCACTTTTTAAAATCAGTACCCTGTTTGAGGCACCTGGCTGGCTCAGTCAATAGAACATGTAACTCTCTATCTCACCCACATTGGGTGAGATTTAAGTAGAGATTTAAGTAGAGATTACTTAAAAAAATAATAGTACCCTGTTTTATTTCCTATACAATGTTTAACACCTGAAATTGTTTTGTCTTCCTGTTGTCTTTTGCTTCCCTCCATTAGAATATGAGCTCTATTGGGGTGCCTGGGTGACTCAGTTGGTTAAGCGTCCAACTTCAGCTCAGGTCATGATCTCAGTGTTCATGGGTTCCAGCCCCATGTCGGGCTCTGTGCTGACAGCTCAGAGCCTGGAGCCTGCTTCGGATTCTGTCTCCCTCTCTCTCTCTGCACCTCCCCCATTTGTTCTCTCTCTCTCAAAAGTAAATAAAAACATTTTTAAAAATTAAAAAAAAAAAAAAGAATATGAGCTCCATGAAAGCAAGACCCTTTCTGGCTGGTTTACCACCATCTCCCTGGATCCTAGGATAGGCCTGGTACATGATAACTCTTTAATAAGCATCTCTTGAAGACATAAAGGAATGAACTCCAATTTTCAATATCTGTAATTTATCAAAAAAAGTTCACATATTTCTGTGGAAATTTTCAATGAAAAGGAACAAAGTTATCCAGGATATCAGAATATATCCAGAATATATGTTTTTAAATGGGCTTGAGATCAGCAATTAGAACTTAATATGAATTCAAAAAAGCACAGTAGCAAGAGACAAGTTGATCCTGGCTTCCGAAAATCAATAAAGGTGAGTATGAAGTTTAAGAATCATTGCCTCGAAAGCCGCAATTAAGCAAATTAACCCCAGGTACAATTAAAAAGATTTGTGGCTTTTGGTCTATCTGCCATTACGACATTAGAGTTAAGAAGGAATTTATTGCCATTAAACACACAGCATTAGCAACAGAAAAGGTGAAACAGCCCAGGGATCATCTCGTATCTTATCTTCTATTTCTCTTTAAAAAATATACCCTTTTACTGAATCCTTGTTCCCTTTATATATGTTATATAGTAGAATTCCCTGAAAGATGCATAACTTTAGAACTCTCTACCTTGTATGGAGTTCTTAAAGAAGATCAACAGTACATACCATAATGTATATCCTACAACAGTGTATATTACTGATCTAAAGGCCTATTTGCCATGTAGTATGGGCTTTGGCTCCCAAATGAAAGTTGATAAAAATCTTCTGACCATAGAGCATCTTTTCCCAGTTTCCATGTATCCACATTCTTTCCACATTCCGAAGGCCTCCCCTGACCACACCCATCCACAGTGGCAGCTCCCACCTCCAACTCTCCTGACTCGGCTGGTTCAAAATTGTTTCTTACCACTTGCTGAGCCAAATATAACAAGCACTTTGGGTAAACAAACATTTATTCAGTCTTGCAATGGTGTCATCAGAAAAAGCTTGGAACAAGCACAGTTGTGCAAGAATGTTTATTATCTGTATTGCCTAGGAAAAGGGACAAATAGGGGCTGAAGTTCATCCAGCTCAATTTGCCAGTTAGGTGCTTCCTAAACCATGTGTTCATGGGGCTGCATATGTACAACTGAGTTACTTTCTAATTCAAGTAAAAATGTACCACGTGGGGTGTATGGGTGTCTCAGTCAGTTAAGTGTCCTACTCTTGATTTCAGCTCAGGTCTTCATCTTGGGGTTGTGAGTTTAAGCCCTGCATTGGGCTCTAACCCAGGCATGAAGCCTACTTAAAAAAAAAAAAAAAAAAAAATTGTGCCATGTGGATTAATGCTGACCTTGATCATCATCTTAAGAACAAAATTCTTCAACTCTCCTAAGACCTGTAGAACAAGGACATGGTCTCTCCTCTCAGACGAAAGGTTTTTTTTTTGTTTTGTTTTTCGTTTTTTTTGTTTTTTTCATTTAAAAGAGATGGAAATCACAGGATATCAGTGGTCAGAGACTGGTCCAAAGGGCTTTTATGGTCCCTTCATTCCCAAATAGATTCCCACCACTGCATACTTCTCCTCAACAAATTTGTCACTCCACAGGGACCCAGGGTTCTACATGAAAGCCTCAACCTCACTCCAACAGAGTTGTCTGCTACTGCCTCACACATAATAAATTATCAATAAATATCTGCTGAGGAATGATTGAACAATGAAAGAATGAATGAATGAATCAATGAATCAATCAATCAATCAATCAATTTTCCAGCCTTGCTAAATGCTGCCAATATCTTTATGAAGCAGGTGAGCAAGGCAGATGAATGGCAGATCATTCATTTTATATCAATCATGCTAATAAATGCTTTGTCTCAACTTCCTGTGATTGACAATAACACTCTAAGACATGAATTCCATCTAGCCTGGGTACCTATGAAGTCTCTGTAAAATAGAGAATTTGATTTATGAGGGTTGCCTGCAATTATAATCAGGCTGAAAATGTTGAGAAGTATGAAATATGCACTACATTTCTGGTCCATGAAATTCCACAGAAGCTTGGAATGAAGAGCATTATTCAAAGATAACAGTCGCCTTGTAATGATGTATTACATTGGCTGGACTGGACCTGTGAATTTTCTATCAATGAATCCACTTAGCTCAACTTAATTCAAACTGTCCAGCAAATTGAATACGCTGCTGAAGGAGGGGAGAGAAAAGGAATTAATGGTCCTAATCAAATCTTCAAAGACCTAAAATAGCCTAGCTGAGTGCCCAAGACATACCTTTGACACTGGAACTGTCAAATGCAGGACTGCCCAACGTAGGACTGGGCAATGAGAGTGGGGTTTCCCCTCAGACAAGTTGGAGGGCCAAAGCATCAGAGACGGAAAATCCAAGTGGTCAAATGCAAAAGAACAAACCCATGAGGCAGTATGAAACAAAACCAACAGGAACCAATAACTTAAAGCCTTCATTATAATCTTCCTTCAGGTAAAAGAGAATACATCTGGAATGAAAATAAAGATAAGTGTTGTCAGCAGACAAAGAGAAGCTCATAAAACAAGTCAAATAGAAATTTGAGAAAGAAAAAAAAAAGTGCCTAAAAGAAAAAAATCTACTAGGTAGCCTCAATAACCATGTAGATGACAGAGAGAAGAATCAGTTAATTTGAAAATAGATTAATAGAAATGATCCAATCTGAAGAATAGACAGAAAAAGGATTAAAACATAAACAGTCACAGAGACCCATGGGACAATATCAATCTCATTGGAGTCCCTAAAGAAGAGGAGGAAGATATTGTGACAGACAAAATATTTGAAGAAATAAGGACTAAAAATAAAGACATATATTTATAAATTTAAAAAGTCTGATTAGCCCCAAAATAAACTCAAAGAACACCATGCTTATACACATCAAAACCAAACTGCTAAAGAACAAAGATAAAGAAGAACAAAGATAAAGAAAAGTCTTGAAAGCAGCCACAACAAAATGAAACATTACATAAAGGGGAACAACAATTCAAATACTACAGTTACTAGAGAATACTAAAGTTCCTCATCAGAAATTATAAAGGCCGTGGAGCAAAATCTTTAAAGTGCTAAAAGAAATGTCAACTAAAAATTCTATAATCAGGGATAATACCCTCCAGGAATTAAAGTAACATAAGGTTATTCTTGATGAAGAAAAACAGAGAATTCATTGCCAATGATATCCACTGTAAGAGAAATTGCTAAAGGAATTAAGGCTGAAGGAAAATGTTCCCAAAGGGAAACCTGGAATGAAAAAAACAAAAACAATAGAAATGATAAATGTCTGATTAAATGATATTTTTCTACTTTAAGTTCTCTAAAATATGTATAAGTGTTGAAAGCACAAATTCAAGATTGTCTGAGAAGGTGTAAATGTGATACATATGACAACTATAAGATAAAGGGGGCAGTAAAGTGATCTATATGGTTACAAGCCCTGCATTTTATCTCAAGCTACAAAACATCATCTCTAAGTAGACTGAAAACTTAGTCATGTATAGCATAATCCCTGTAGCAACTGCTGAAAAATAATACAAGCAGATACAGCCAAAAGCTAGCAGATAATTTAAAATGGAACATCAAAAAATATGCAAAGGAACGCAGGAAGAGGTAACAGAAGAACAAAAAAACCAGGAGACAAATAGAAAAATAACAAAATGGTAGGCCTAATTCAACCATACTGGTTATCATGTTAACTGTAAATGATTCAAATACACCATTAAAAAAAAACAAAGATTGTCAGATTGGATTTAAATTTAAAAACTGACTATATTCTACCTACAAGAAACCTTTATTTTTTTTTATTTAAAAAATATTTTTTTAATGTTTATTTATTTTTGAGAGAGACAGAGACAGAATGTGAGTGAGCTAGGGGCAGAGAGAGAGAGGGAGACACAGAATCCAAAGTAGGCTCCAGGCTCCGAGCTGTCAGCACAGAGCCCAACGCAGGGATTGAACTCATGAGCTGTGAGATCATGACCTGAGCTGAAGTCAGACGCTCAACCGACTGAGCCACCCAGGCACCCCAAGATTCCTACTTTAACTATGATGGTATACATACATTAAAAGGATGAAAATAAATCACATAAACCCCAATCAAAATAAAGCTGTATTGTCTATATTAGTATCAAATAAATTAGATTTCAGATCAAGGAAAATTATTTATCAGGGATAAAAAGAGACAATACATGATAAAAAGTTCTGTTCATGAAGGAAACATAAAATCACCAATTTGTATGCATCTAACAAAAGAGGATGAAGTAGAAACTGATAAGACTAAGTGGAGAAAGAGACAAGTTCACAAATATACTTTGTTACATCAACATTCTTCTCTAATCTACAGAACAAGTAGACAGTAAATCAGTAAGTGTCATTTAAAGAATATCTACCTGATGGGGTGCCTGGGTGGCTCAGTTGGTTGAATGTCTGACTTCAGTTCAGGTCACAGTCTCAAAGTTCATGAGTTCCAGCCCCTCATCAGACTCACTGGTGCCAGCACCAAGGTAGCTTCAAATCCTCTATCCCCCTCTCTCTTCCCCTCCCCGACTCATGTTCTCTCTCTCTCAAAAATGAATAAATGTTAAAAAAATAATAATAAGAGAGAGAGAGAGATCTACCTGACAACAATGCCTTTTCTAAGACATGTGGAACATTCACCAAGATAGACCATATGCTGGGCCACAAAACAAACTTCTTTAAAACAAATTTAACAGCATTGAATTAGCACAAAGTACACTCTTGGACCATAATTAAATGAAACTCCATGGTACGTGTTCTTTTTTTTTTTTTTTTTTAGTTTAATTTTTTATTCTGAGAGAGAGAGAGCACACAGGAGGGACAGAGAGAGGGAGAGAAAGAATCTCAAGCAGGCTCTGCACTCTCAGTGCCAAGCCCCATTGCGGAGCTCAAATTCATGAACTGTGAGATCATGACCTGAGATAATGTCAAGGGTCAGACGCTTAACCAACTGAGCCACCCACATCACCCATCACATGTTCTTCACTGGCTCTCAGAGTTGTCTGAGTTGATTAATTTGCCTAATTAACTGACCTTTTATTGGCAGCTTTTGCTTTCCTGTCTTCACTCCTCCCACACAAATGTTTCCTGGGATGATTTCCAAATAAACTCCTTTCTGGAAGTCTGTTTCATGAAGCCCAAGCTAACACAGCTGTATGCACAATTAATTCTCATTATTTGTTCAAGTGAGATTTTCTAAAGTCACTGCAAACACTGAATTAGCGAATACTGAACCCTGTTAGCTCCAAGGGAAAATACAGTTAGGATCCTGTGAGCCTCTGGTCACATTTTCATCAACGAATCAATACATAACCTTGTTTTATGTGTATTTCTGTTTAAAGACAACTTATTTAATACACACTGAAATTTCATTAAGATTGAACTCATGCCAGAGTGCCTGGATAGCTCAGTCGATTAAGCGTCCCTTGGTTTCAACTCATGTCATGATCTCACGGTTCGTGGGATGGAGCCTTGAGTTGGGCTCCATGCTGACAGCATGAAGCCTGCTTAGGATTCTCTCTCTCTCTCTCTCTCTCTCTCTCTCTCTCTCTCTGCCCCTCCCCTGCTTGCTCTGTCTCTCTCTCTCTCTCTCTCTCTCTCTCTCTCTCTCAAAATAAATAAATAAAGTTTTAAAAAAGATTTAACTCATGTGAATAGCACTATAACTCATGTCTAAGTGAAGCTGATTTAGAACACATTTTCTCTATAAGACACATCACAGCTTTCTTGCACTTAGGTACACTAGACAGCACTTCATCACTATACTTGGAGGCATTTTAAACAGCAAATTTCCACCACCACCACCAATAAAGAAAACCACATGCCCACACACAAATGTGGAAAACATGATACAAAATAGACCATGAAAAGGACACTTGTTTGCAGTATGAGAGCTGGAACAAGACAGCAGATCATTGCCTGGTTTACCCCTCAGCTGGGAACATGCATGTACTGAAACTCAAATGTTTTGATGCTCTCTCTACACGTGTCAATGAAATAGACATATAACTATGAAAGCCCCAGGAGTACTGATTTGGAGGTTTCAAATAAATTTTGTAGCGAGTGAGTGAGTTCTCAAATATAGAATTTGAGAATAATGAGGATTGACTGTGTCTTTTTAAAGTTTTCATTCAGTGACTTATGGATAGAAATCTTAATTCACTTCTTTTTTATACAGAAAGGAGAGGCCATATCACCTTTGCTAGTCAACAAGGATGTCATCTGCTTCCCCAACCGTGGATGTCATTCTCTGACCTCTTTCTAAGCCCTGGAATCAATGTAAATTATTTAATGTTGTACTGAATACATAGCTTATGATTCTTTTTGTGACCCTCCTGGCTCATTTTTTATCGTGGCCATTGTTCCTGTTCTTTTTTATGCATTTGGACAGGTTGTAAGTTAAGCTTTGGTGTGAACAAGAAAAATTGGAATTATTCTGGAAACAACAGCCACTTCTTACACAGTAATATGTATCAGTTCCAATCATTCTCAGAGCAGGATATCTGAGGGAGATTTCTTTGCTAGAGAAAAAGGGTTGAAAGGTAATCCTCAAACAAAAGGTTGGGTTTATGTTTGTGCAATACACACACCCAGACCCACACCCACCCACCCACACACAATGTGGATAAAATAGCCATGGATGGATGAATGAATGAATCATTCAAGTATAAGGAACTCAGGCACAGGTGATACAGTGAGTCAAATGTTTACTTCTGAAATGTCTTTCTTCTCTAAATTATAATAATTGAAATAGAAATGAAAATAGAAATAGAAATAACATGCAAAAACATGTAAGATTCCAGAATATTATTTTTAATATATTTTAATATATTTATATTTTAATCATGTATAAGACAGTTTAGAAAGATGATACAAAGCCTACATAGAAAAAAAGATTTAGTAAAGAAAACATAATAGCAGCATAGGTTTAACTGGTCTCAAGCAATGCTATAGAACTCAAGCCAAGAAATAGCTTTGATATGGAGTACAGAACATGGACTAATAATCTTTAATGACTAATTGAAGATAATATATTACCACATCCCAGAAATTTATAGATTTAAATACCATAGTTTCCTTAATCCCACTTTTTCTAGTTTTGTTTATTTTTATTTGAGAGAGAGAGAGAGAATGAGGAGGGGAGAGGAGCAAGGGGGAGGCGGAGAATCTTAAGCAGGCTCCATGCTTAGCTCAGAGCACCCATGTGGGGCTTGATCCAGCAACCCTGTAATCATAACCTGAGCTGAAATCAAGAGTCAAGAGTTGGACGCTCAAATGACTGAGCCACCCAGGTGCCCCTAGTTTGTTTTAACACAGGAAACTGGCAACAGTTAACTTCCCTCTCCTTAAACTACCACTAGCTGAAAAAGAAATAGTTCAAAGCACAAAAACATTGATGTTAATTCCTTCTGAAACTTCATAAAAACGTAGCAATTTACTCATAGCTTATTATCAAACATGGAAAAATATGGCCTAGATAGACATTTTCAATAGCCCATCATTCAATACACACTTACAGTCTATTTTGTGTCAAGCAGTGTGTTAGGAGGTGGGGCCTGGGGTTTACTGTAAGTGTGGAATTCTCAGTGTGTGCCTGTGGGTGAGTGAGGAGACAGATCACTAACCAGACATATACAGTGACACAGATGCTATGAGAAAGAGAAGACAGGGGGGATTATAGGAGCTCAGAAGAAAGAAATATACCTGATGGCGGGGGGAGGTCAGAGGAGACTTTCTGGATAAGATGAGAATATGAAGACTCAGAGAAACAGAGCATCCCAAGTTCATCTGCAATGGAAGATTCAAGTATAGGGTCGGTGAGAGATAAACTAAACTGGTAGGCAAGGGCCAAATCTTGAGGGCCTTTAAGTTAGACTAAGAAGTTTGAATTTTTTCAGAAGACAATGGGGACCCACCAGAAGATTTTCAATTATGGGGAGAGATTGGGGAGAATTATGAGTGTAGCGTCAGGTTTACAATTTAGGGAAACCAGTTAGGAAGCAGATAGACAATGGGCTGCAGATGTGGGGCTGAAGTCAGCAAAACTGGTAAGTGGCTATTATGGTAACGTAACTAATGATAATCCAAAAACCAGTAGTCACACACCATGACGGTCTATGTTAAGACAGTGGTAGAGGGGAAAAGGAAAGAAGTGAAGAAATATTTAGAAGTCAGAGTCACTAGGACGTAGAAACTGATAAAAGTGAGGTGTCAGTGAGACAGAGAGATTCCAAGATGCTTCCAGGCTCCTAGCATGCACTGTTAATTGGACAATAGTTCCCAAATAGCTCATCATGACTGAATGGGACAGACTTCTTGTATGTCATAACAGTATCTGATGTTTTGAAAATCAGAAATAAAAATAATCATTATGACTGATAGAAGACACACAATTGGTAGATGTTACTCTGCAATTCTAAAAAAGTAAATATTAAAAAAAAAGTAAATATTTTTAAGATAAAAATTTCCTACCACTGAGCACAACAGTGTGAAGTGGGCATCCTGGCTCCGAAGCGTCATTACAGCAGAAGACAGTGGGCACCTGTGACCTCCAGGAGAGTCTGGGATTCTCCGTACACAGAACAGCATCAAATTCCCTTCCAGGCAGACCTTTCCCCCCTGCAATCAATACTCTAAAATGGGATCCAATCAGATAGGACATTCCCCTTCCAAGGCCTTCAGAAGCACCAGGGGAACCTGATCATATACTAGAGATTAGAACTTTGTGAGGTCTTGACTGGGCTTCTGCATTGCTTACTCTTATCTAGACTCATTACACCCTGAGGATGTAGCGGGAGTGTATTATTGCACTAAGAACTGATAACCAGACATACCAGTGATATCTTCAGTGGCTCTCCAAAGCTCTCAACACAAAATCCAAACAGCTTAGCGTGTATACAATGGTCCTCACCCTCAGGTGGAGCTTCTAACCAACTCACAGTTGTTCCCTTTAGCTGAGAACTGGTCTTTTTACCCACAAGGCCATCATAACCATGTTTAAATGGCATGGCCTGAACTTCTGGTAACAATTTGATAGACCAAAGGTGGATCCAAGATGTCAGGAATGTCTATTTTCTCAATTATCTCCCCTCACTCATTCACTGGCATATAGTGGTCTTTAGTAAATACAACCAGCGGAGATGCAAACTATCTGAATAACAGTAAAAAAAAAAAAATACACTCCAGAGTTTATGGTTTTATTGCTCTGTAAGACATTAACCAACTTTGTATTGTCTACTCTAGCATTCTTTTTTATAGTAATGATATAAACCAGCCTTTCAAATTCTATCTTACCATCCTGTTAGTTCCCTAATTAATGAGTTAAGTAAGCCTCTCACCAATGCTCCCTCTATATTTTTAAAATTATACTTTGGCAAGGATAATTTCCCACATCCCGCTTTTCTGTTGAAATATAGGAGGCATAATCCAAATATGTTCACCACTAAAGGACTTTTTCAAAATACTAATATTTCGGAGAAGTGTTTCATCTTCTGGAGTCCAGAGAATCTCCCAGTATTTTTGCAATTTTCAACTAGTGTATTTTCACTGCCTAAGAGGGTCACTTAACTCAGTCCATGACAGGACCAATGCCTTTGAGAAACAGCTCAGCCTACCAACCATAACTTTGTACTGTCTGAAGTTTTAGGAGAAGTCCAAATTGTTCTACCTGGCCTTCAGTCTTGCTCCCAGCTGAACTACTACCCATATCTGCCTGATGAGGCACAAATACTAAAGGACCATCAGCGTGGAATAATAAAATTACTTGGGACTTCAACTCTGGGCTTTGAGTTGAAACATTCTAATCACTTCCAAGTCACAGGTCTTTGGGCAAGCCACCTAATTACTCTTTCTTGACCTCAATTTCCACAACAGCAAAATGGGGAAACACCATTTTTCTTGTGTGATTACAGAAAGAATTACAACTACCGTGTCTCACTATATATAGGTAATCCAGGCCTACTTGGATGTTACACCTTGAGCACTATAAATAAAATTTAAACAGTAAATTTGAAGAGCTAACTGGCTTTATGAAATGATTCATGAATCAGGCATGCTGTTGAGCTGTAGAAAAGGCAGAGAGGGAGCAGAAAGAAGGCAATGATTAGCAAACAATGCATCATTTTAGGCAAGGTCAACCTCCTAATAGGAACAGAAGAAGTCATCAGTAAATTTCCTACTGTTGATCAGGAAATTCCCTATTGACAGTTACAAAGTAGGAGGGGCAGTGTATGAAACTGCAATCAGGTTAATTTATTAAGTCTTAGTTTGCTGACTCTGGGCCCTTAACATAAGTGACTCCATTCTGGACCTGTGGTTTTCTTTTTAACCCCATTTAAAACAGTGAGTTTTGTTGTCCTCCTGTGACTGGAGGAGCTGACTGCCAAAGGTCCTTTCAATTCTTAAGAATTCTTTCCCAAAGCCGCACCTGGGTGGCACAGTCAGTTAATCGCCTCTTAATTTCGGCTCAGGTCATGATCTCATGATTAGTGGATTCAAGCCCTGAATAGGGCTCTCTGCTGACAGTGTAGAGCCTGCTTGGGATTCTCACTCACTCTCTCTCTCTCTCTCTCTCTCTCTCTCTCTCTCTCTCTCTGCCCCTCCTTGCTTGTGTGCTCTCTCTCAAAATAAATAAACATAAAAAAAAAAAAATCTTTCCCAAAGAAAATACTTTGTTAAACGCTTCGGCAAAACTAACAACTATCCAGTTACTGATGTGAAAAGATGGGTTTAAAATAGTCAGCAACTTCTGATGCCCAGGTGTTCTACCAGGTCTGTAAACCTTTCATCTTTTGCAGTAAATAAGGCGTGTTGTTTTTTTTTTTTTTTAAAACACACCCTCATTATTTTCCTTCCTTAACGCACGGCCCATCCTAGGTAGCTGGGCGGTAGAGGGAAGCGACCACCCCTCCTCGGGCCCTCTAGTAGGTAGCCCAAACTTTGGCAGAGTTCCAGTGTACCCATTACACCTTCGCACCTCCTAACGCACCTCCTGGAGCTCGGACAGCCTGAGTCTCCCGCTCCATTTGTCGGCTTCCCGCCAGCCGTTGCCCCAGCGCCCCAACTCCCCTCTCCCTCCTCCGCCTCCGCCCGCCTCCCCGCAACTCCCCAAGCCTCCGCAGCACCATCGGGCGCTGTACCTCCCCCACTCACTTCCAGCCCCGCCCCGCCTCCCCGCGCGTTGGCCCCGCCCCACACGCCGTCTCGCCCGCTTTGACCTATCGGGTCCCCGCCTCTTCCCCGCCCCGTGCCCGCCCCCGCGCATCGTTCCCCCAGCGCGCGGGCCCCGCCCCCGTCCCTGATTGGTCCTGGCATTCCGTTCACGCCCATACCTTCGGGGTAGCCATGGCTGGCGCAGCGGGTAGAGTCGTCCGGCGCTGGAACCCTCAAGTGCTGAGGAGGTAAGTGCTGAGCCAGGGGTCCAGGGTCGCCCTTGCGACGCCGCCGTCCCGGGGGAGTCGCCGCCTGTGGGAGGTGCCCTCTCTCTTAACTTGTCCTGAGAGCAACAGGGCTATGCTTTTATGGTTTTTCAGGAACACAGTGCCAGCAAGTATCCTGAAACGCGCGCCCTCTTCCTCAGCTGGACGCGAAAGAGTCGGGGTGGAAGCCGCTGGGCCTAAGCTGCGACTCTGCTCAGCGCGCGCCTCGGGCCACACTCCCTGCAGGAGTGCGTAGCACTCAAATCTCCGACCTGTACGCCGCCACCCTGGCTGCTTCTGTGTTACAAACGTAGTTTGCTAAAATGAGGTCGAACATCTAAGCACGCTTGGCTTTTCTGCTGAACGCTGTAGAAACGCAAACCCTTATCAACTATTCTCTTCTTGGAGAATAATGTTAAATGGCGGGGTACACAAACTATGTAAAAACTAAAAAAGGTGGGGGGTGCGCCCGCTATGCAGGCGGTAAAGCACGTGACTCTTGACCACGGGTTGTGGATTTGAGCCCCATCTTGGGGGGAGAGTTTACTTAAAAAAAAGTCTTAAATGGCACACACAAAAAGGACGCTATGCGTAAGAAACCAGAAACGCCGGTAATGTGGTGGTTGCCTTAATGTGATAGAGTTAACGATTTTCCTGATTCTGTATATTAAATGGTAGTGTTTTGTAATTTTTTTTAACTTTAGCTTAAAATAAATGTGTACTATATTTTGTGAACACTTGCACATTTATTTAGGCCTTCTAATGGACATTTTGTTTTCCTTTCATTTTGTTTGGAACTTGACGGGTGCCAGATTCACGTAGGATGCAGTTTTTTCCCCCATGTTGGAAAGAAACTAATTCAATTATTTAATATAAAAATTGTTGAAGACTTATTGAATTACTAATATTTAAGGGTTTGAACATAGTGTTCATTATACTCTTTGAAAGTTGTGTTATTGCAGAAGAAGTGATACTAGGTTTGGGCTCCATTAATAATTGTGTTTTAATCTTTGATCCCATTAACTTGAACTTTATATGCCAGAGTCGTCATTGTGAACACCCTTTTTGTTTGTTTGTTTTTTTGCTTGTTGCCTTAATACTGTGCACTGAAATTTTCTCCTCCCCTCTGCCTGCTAAAAACTTACCTGTTTGTGCTTGCTGTTTCTGCTCTGCTTCTAGCTGGCTCCTTAAACTTCCTGGGGTGAGTATTTAGTTATACCTGTTCAGCCCAGTTTCACAGACTAGCATCCACATCAGTTAGATTTCCCCTAGGTGGGTCCCTTACTTCACTAAGAAGTGGCTGGCTCTTTGGATGCCAGCAACAGCTCATTTGTCTTTTTGAACATTTCTTGTACTTTAGCTCATTCTCCCCTCCTTTCATCTGAGACACACATTTTGCTGAATAGGAAGAATTGACCTTGTAGTAGTTTATACTTTGTTAATCAGTAAGGGCAGACAGGGTTTCTGGCGCACAGGGTGCAAAAGACCAGGTTCTGTTCACTTGACCTGTTCTGACTCAGTCTCCTGATTACTTTCATTTTGCATGCCTTTCATTTACTTCTTGCCAGTGGCAAAATTTTGTGGCAGTTCAGGTTCTAGCTGTTCTTATCAGTATTTAATTTGAATTGCTACAAATGCATTGCTGTATTGTAGCTTCCTTTTCGTTTACTTGAAGATGACTACAGTTAGTCTCTGTATTGATTTTTAGAAATCACTGTTAGGGAAGAAGAAATTTATTTTGCCCTTCAAGATCTTTCTAGCTGGACCAAGAATCAAATGGACATACGACAGATTCACAGAAAACCAAATTTAGTTTCATACATATGGGGAATACATGACATGAATTTCCAAAAATAGGCAGCATGAGGCTTGTATGACTTGTATCTTGAAGCTTCCATTCTGAGCTAAGGAGAAGGGGTATGGGTTTGAGGATACAAAGGGGAAGAAGACCAGTAGCAGGAAGGTGAGAGAATGTTGGCAAAACAAAGGTGGTCCTGTTAGGTAAAGTTTGTTAGATAAAGAGGAATCTCTGTTAGTGGCTTTCTTCCTCCAACCGCTCTTCTTTCCAGTGTAAACTCAGGCAGTTGGTGGGGAGGCAGAGAGATTTTCCTACATCTGCTGGCTTTGCTTGCTTTTTACTCAAAATATTGTTCATGCCAAAGTGGCCCATCTCGGGGATGCCTGCCCTTGGCCCCTACACCACTAACCATTTGCAACCAACTTGTATAGGGCAGGTATAGGGAACATGTTTAAGGAGAAATATAGCATTTTGGTATGTAACAGTTGGGAACAATTAGAAATCAGTGTGCCTGTTTGTAGTTCCCTGCAGGTCCCAGCACTTCAGCTGCACGTGAGTAAAACAGCAATGAGAGCCAGTCAGAAGGACTTTGAAAGTGCACTGAGTCAGGTGAAACTCTTGAAGGATCCAGGAAATGAAGTGAAGCTAAAACTCTATGCGCTGTATAAGCAGGTAACTGCCTGAGGTCTCATATCATTTAGAGACGTTTTGAGCAGATGGCTCTCAAATAGATACGCTGTGTGTTTTACTAAAATCTGTTTCTCATGTTTTTGAGGTTGCTGCCTTGCCTCTCAAACCTATATACATGAGAGTTTTTGTATATTACTGGTCTTTGCAGTACTGTTAAGGCAAAAAGTAACCCCTCAGGATCACTCCAGAGTAAGAGAGACTTAAAAAAGATGACAACCAAAGGTGTTGACTTCATCTGGCTGAGAAAATACCCACAGCGGGGGGTTGGGGGGGGGGAGTTTTTTTGAGACTACTGGGGAAATTTGAATATGGATAGAATATTGGGTGATACCTGGGAGTTATTACTAAGGGCATCATGGCTATATAATAAAATGTTGATGTGTTTTAGGAATGCACGCTAAGTATGTAGGAGTGAAGTAGTATGTGTTTGGGAATCACTAAAATGGGCAAAAAAAAAAAAAAAAAGGGAAAGAAAAGGATGGACAAAGCAAGTATAACCAAAAAATGCTAGTTATTGAGTTAGGTTGAGTATTGGGAATTCATTAGAATATTGTACTTTAGTGTATGTTTTATTTTTTTTTAATGTTTATTTAGAGAGTGCGTGCATGTGCGCAGGGTGGGGGTGGGGGGCAGACAGAGGAAGACCAAGGATTTGAAGCAGGCTCCACACTGTTGAGTGCAGAGCCTGATGTATGGCTCAAACTCATGACCCTAAGATCATGACCTGAGCTGAAACCCAAGAGTCCATTGCCTAACCGGCTGAGTTACCTCGGCGCCCCTGTTTGAAAATTTTTATAACAAAAATTTTAAACTTCAGTTTTTAAGTTGTGATGTCTAAAGACTACCTTGAGAAGTCAGCTCATCTGAGCTCCTGGGTGTGATCTATTTTCCTCTTCCTGTGATTGGTATGAGCCTCCCTTACTTTCATATGGGTGTGTATAGTGAAGAATTTGACTTAGCTCAGAAAGAGGTGTAGACTTTGCCCTTGATTTCTGGGAGGTAATCCCTCAGCCCTTGAGATACCATGCCTGGTACAGAGTATCTTTGCCTGCCTGGAGAGTCTAACAATGTGATTTAGAGTGGGGGCTTCTGGTTACTTAGTCAACCATACCCATGTGATGGAGCCCCAAATGAAAATTTTGAACACTGAGTCTTGAGTGAGCCTCCCTGGTGAGCAGTACTCCACGTGTGTAGTCAGACACGTGTTGTGGGAGAAGTGTTGCTATCCTAACTCCACGGTGGGTATGGGGAAGGAGGCTTGTTAAGTGTGTTGCCTCCAGCTTCTCAGGTATCCACCCCTTGCAGGGTGACTCTAGTCTCTCTGTCTTGGGAAAGTCTCAGACTCTTTTACTGCCTTTGTTTTTCAAAGCCTCTTCTTTCCTCTTTTGGCTGATTATGGAATTTAAAGTTTTTAAATGTGGCTAATTAAGTGGAAAGCAGTTGCTTGGGATATTTTATTCATCTTAAAACACTCCACCTGTTCTCAAGTAAAATTTAGTTGTTTTTATGCTTCCTACTTGCATGCCCTTCAGTTCAGCTTCCAAAGGGCGAGTGGCTCTGACAGCCCCCCATCCCTGCTACCCTAGGCACAACTCTAGTTAGCAAAAATCCACCACTGAATGAGTGGTATGTTTTTGTACCTCTGAGTGGGGTTTCAGAATATGCTGTAGGTTTGGCTAGTCACGTTTGAAGATAATTTGCTTGAATGTTTTGAGTGTGTGTGAAAAATGTGATCATCAGTATAAAACTAATGGACTACTGGAATTTTTAAAAAAGTACTTTCCCAGAACCCTTACCTTGCATTATTTTCACATGCAGGCATTTATAACCTATTTTAGGGGTTAATAGCTCATGGCATATTTTCTCTCTCCAGTATTTTTTCTGTTGTGTATTTTTAGTAATAGCGTCAAAGGGAGGACAAGGAGAATATTCAGATGAATTTATATACCTTCCGAAAGTATTTGGGAGTGGAAGGCACATTCATGCTAGTTGTGCATTCTATGGATCTTAAATATTTAACACTCCAGTTTGCATGGACATTTGATAATTGCCTCTCTGCTTTTCACAGGCCACTGAAGGACCTTGTAATACACCCAAACCAGGGGTGTTCGACTTGATCAATAAGGCCAAATGGGATGCATGGAATGCCCTTGGCAGTCTGCCCAAGGTAAATTTACTTGCTACTTTGCAATTATTTTATTTGCTATACTCCTGAAGGAAGTTGGGTGCTTCTCATTATTAAGCCATTGCAGATGGAACCTGTGAGATCTTGATGTGTTCTGTTGAGTCAGAACCTCTATTCTTTCTTCATTGGAAGGTGCTGTTTCTTAGCATTATAAGTTTCTCAAAGTGCTTACTCATTGACCATGGGCCGAAGTTATTTGTCATCTTCTTTTCAGGAAACTGCGAGGCAGAACTATGTGGATCTGGTGTCTGGTTTGAGTTCTTCTGACTCCTCCAGCCAAGTGAAACCTGAAGCAGACAGGAAACAACCAGGATATGAAACCCTGGTGGTAACCTCTGAAGACAGCATCACAAAGATCATGATGAACCGGCCAGCCAAAAAGAATGCAATTACAACTCAGGTAACGCGACCTGCCGTGAGAGTTTGTTCTGCTTTTCTGTTCTTCCCCTATTTCACTCAAAAGCTATAGTGTTTCAGCATCATTCCTATTTTTGTGATCTCTCGTTTGATTTGGTGTAGTAAGATGAGTAATGGTGGCTGCTACTTCACACAACCAAGTTGGGCATTCATTATTTAGAACTTGTTGGCTTCGGGTAGGTTCTGCATGTCCAAAAAGCACTGCAACTTTCCTAACGATGGAAGCACAAATAAATTAACATAAATGAAGTATATATTGATATAAGTGAATGTGCATAGAGATTCTCTCTAAGGTCAGGATAGACCATCCCCAGACTTTGTTCCTGTCACTTAGACTTGAGAGGGAGTACTATTCTAGTTGCATGGGGCTTTATTTTGTACAAGTAGAGGGAGAAAGGAAATAAGGCCTTCCTCTTAAATATAGCATAACCCAGCTCTGCTTAAAACGAGCTGCTTTATAAGAGCAACTTTGATCTTTGAATCTTTCATTGAACTAGAATGATAATAAAAATAACCATTTCCACCCCTTCCACTTGAAAAAATTATAGGGAATTAATTAGATGCTTTGTGCTGAACTGCAATTAAAATTTGAGAGGACTATCTATAACCTTCTTTATTGGGTTTATCATATGCTTTATAGCAGAAAGAGCACACTAACTTTAAAATAATCTTAAATAAAAATTCAATGAGGTTGGGTATGTGCCATCCAATTAGTAAAACATTTGATTCTCAAAACTTTATTTCCCTTGCCCTTCACTCAATTCTGTATAATTCTGGTGATGATTATAGCGAATAGCAGGTACTCTTCACAGTGTCAGCACTTTCCACACAGAGGTTTCTTTAGTTCCCATACAGAGCCTACTGCTATTATTACCTAACAATAAAATAATTAGGTTAAGTAGTAACTTGCTCAAATAAGCTGGAAAACCTAAATTGAAACCCTAATAGACCCATCTCATAATCCCAGCTCTTGCCAGTTACCCCATCATGCTATGTCATCATAACTGTAATAATATTGGTATTACTTCTTCATTTCCTCCCTCAATGAATATGATTTCACTTTTACTCATAAATTATGTAAAGTCTATCTTTTTTTTCAGTGTCTGCGTGTGCATAAATATCAGCCCTCTTCGTCATTCTCTCCCACCCACAGTGATGTCCCATCTGAGGTAGAAATGGCACCAGTGAATTAAAATCTATAACAACTACACATCTGAGGTTTTCAGAGATGTTGCTGATTTGAAATACTGTCCTGTTGTCTTTGGTTACCATTACAGTGTCCTGAAATCCCAGCCTTTAACACTCATTAATGCTTTTCAGACTGCCTAGGACACTTGGGCTCTTTTTTGAGGTCCTAGCTGAAAAACCGCTTCATGAAACTCTATGGCCACCTCCCCTCCCACCCATGCCAGATGCATCAGTGCTTCCTCTGAGCTTCCAGCTGCATTGTACCCTCCACCCATTGTAGAGCTTCCTGGACCCCTCCCTCCCTC
>NW_024412467.1:22009144-22025148 GCF_014898765.1 Herpailurus yagouaroundi
CCGCCAGCATTAATTCCAAAAGCTCAAGAAATGTGTCTTGCTTACTTTGGGAAAAAGTGGACAAATCCCCCAGTGTCCACCATAGCACATGGTACCATTATACACACGGAGTAGTTGTAAAAAGAATGAGAATCCTTTCAAGTGTATCCAACTGCCTTTTTGATTATGTAAATACAACCAACATAAACAGAAGGCACTTTGCAGAGAGCAGGCTTGCAGACAGACTTTTAGTCAATCCACCAGGTGGCAGTTATTATTTTCAAAGTTCTTTTCTTTTCCTCGTCTCCCCCTTTCACATAGATGTATAATGAAATCATGCTTGCACTTAAAGCTGCCAGCAAGGATGACTCTGCCATAACTGTTCTAACAGGTAAGACATTCTCTTGGATTTCTTAATAATTAAATTTCTATTTGGGGGGGGGGGGGGTGGATTTTCTACCAGATAGGAAACTGAGTAAATAGCTCTAAGGTCTTTTCCAGTACTGAGATACTCTAATTCTTTAATATATAAAAAACACAATAGGCACAAGATTGGTATCTTTATCATGTAAAAAGGAGATACAGACTGGTAAGAGAAGTACTAAGATCTCCTAGAGAAATTGGTGAATAGAATGAATAAACAGTTTATATGATAAAGACCAGGTATTAGATACCAAGGAAAAATGCAGCCTCATTAATAATCACAGATACAGATCAAAATGATGAGATACCATTTTGTACTTCCTTAATTAGCAAAATTTTTAGTTATACCCTACTTTGACAAGGTTATGGTAGAATAAATGACTTTAATGTCTTGCTGGCAGCAGTGAAAACGGCTGTAAAAAGTGTAAATAGCAAAGGGAAAGGGCATTTTGGCAATATATAAATTGTTTAGCATGGGAATCCCACTTTGTAGAAGTTTATTTTAAGGAAATTATCCAAGAAAAGGTTAAAGGCTTGAGGCAAGAAAGGTATTTTGCAGCATTTCTTGCAATTGCAAAAATGTTAAAACATTCTAAATATGTTGCCATAATAGAATAATAAAGCAAATTCTAGAATATCCACTGGACTGTTTATTGCATAAGCACTAACAATTATAATTGTAAAGACCAACAATATAGAAAATATTTAAGGTATAATTAAAAAAACAGTAACAATTTTTAAACAGTGAAAATTATATCAGTTCTATGATAATCACTGAAAAATATCAGGGATGCCCATGAACCTGGACTGATGAAAACATAGAAAATAGAAGTTGGATTTGGAAGGGACACCACGTGTGTGTAGGGGGCTAAGGCTCAGGACTCAGGTCAACTTACATTTAAATCCTGGCTTCATTCCTCACCTACCTGTGGGTGACCTTTGCTTCTGGAATGGAGAAGACAGTGTTTTACTGACCCCATTGAAGGGTCGTGATGGTGACATGAGATCATGCAGGTAAGGGCATTGCACACAGCAGGAATGTGGTAGATGGTAGCTGTTACTGTTTGTTGGCATTAGCAGAAACAGAAGTGATTCTGCTTTCTTTTATTTTTTGTTAAAGTTTGTAAAATAAATAATATAGAGCTATCACACAGCTCTTTGTAAGAAAAGAGGTCAGGAGAGAGAAATCTCATAGCTAATTAGAGGGTCAGAGGAAGGGAAGAGCTGAAGATCGTCCTGGCAGTTCACACATCTACCTAGGTGATTTTGGAGAATGAAGGGAACAAAAACAGTCTAGAAGTGACATTGGTTTGATACAGGAGAAGGATGTTTTATGTATATTTTTTATAATAGTTTAACATAAGCACATGGTTTTTGTTTTGTTTTTAATCTAAAGAATATGAAAACGCAACATAACAAAACTAAATCTCAATTCTCGGAACCCCAGTCCTGCTCCCTAGAAAAATTTGATTTTTCTTCATGCCTTTTAGAAACTATGTATATACGTGTGTGTGTGTGTGTGTGTGTGTGTGTGTGTGTGTGTGTGTGTGTTTCTCTTCATGTTTTTAAAAACAACCAGAAACACAGTATACACACATACTCTATCCACCTACCTACCTTAACACATCCTGAAAAACTGTTCTGTTAGCAACCTACACATCTCAGTGTTTCCTTTCAGGGCCACAGAGTATTACATTTTTTGGATTCCATAACTTACTTCATTATTTTTCTGTTGATGAACATGTAGATTGTACTTAGTCTTTGGCTATTAAAGTGCTTCGGTGAATGTCTTTAGATGTATGATTTTCGGCTAACGTGCAATCATATCTACAGGCTCTATTCCAAATTGCTAATTTAATAATAATGATAGGTGATACACACACACACACACACACACACACACTTTCTGTTCTCTTTGCCAGGTGCTCTTCTAAACACTTGGATTCTTTCTAAAGCTTTTTTTTATTTTAACTTTTTCTAAGCTTTCTTGGAACAAACCCAGTGAAGTTAGGTCCTGTAATTATTCTTTTATAGCTGGGAAAACTCAAAGGTTAAGTTTTGATAAATAGTGCTTTTGCTATAGTTATCTTTTATATATTCTTCACATTGGGTTTCTGTTTCCTCTTTGATCCAATCATTACATAATAATGATAGTTCCTTAAATTTCCAGAAAGTTTTTTCTTTTGTTTGTTTCATTGGTTGGTTCCCTCCTTTCTTACCCTAGGCTTCAGTGGCACAGCCTGCCCCAAGTTGCTGGCTCTGGTCTCCTTTGTAAGTTCATGCTCTGTGTGGTCATCAAATGGGAGAGTTCCTGAAGGTTTACCTATAGGCAGTCTTTTCTTGCTTCTAGCTCTCTCTGGACCCTGCATCCATGCCCACTCTCCAACAAAAATTTACATGCTGGTGATTCTCCCATTGGTATCTTTACTGAGGACGTTCCACGGGGTTCCCAACTGGTGTACCCACCTGGCACTTGTTCAGAGGTGTCACCTCCCACATCTCTCTGGAGCTCTTTTAGTGTTCCAAATCACAGTAGGTGGCTTCACATCTACCCTTTGTGTAGACCAGAATCCTAACATTCATTATTGATCTTGTCCCTGTCTTACCTCCTATGTCCAGTCCAATCCAATTTTACTTCATCAGTATTTCTGGACTTGTACTTTTTTTTTTTATGTCTCCTCTGACCTAGTCCAAGCTACCGTGGACTTTTGTCTGAACTGAAATCAACCCCATCTGATCTCTCTGATACCCTTTTGGCCACCTCTCTCCCATGCCTTGTCCAGTTTTACCACATCCAGTAAAATTCTTTTTCCAAATAAAAATCTTATTCCTCCCCCATTTGAAACTTCTTCAGTGGCACCCAGATAAATCAGTGGAGAAAGACAAATCTTCTGAAAAATGGTGCCAGAGCAACTAGATATCCATATATGGAAGAGTAACTAGATCCATATGTGGAGAAATGAACTTCAACCCCATCTTACACCCTATACAAAAATTTAAAAGTTATTTAAGCATAAAACCCACAAACATAAAGCTTCTAGAAGAAAACTATCTTTGTAACCTTGGGGTAAGCAGAGATTTCTCAGAACACAAAAAGTATTAACCATTAAAGAAACTATTTACAACTTAGACTTCATCAAAATTTAAAATATCTGTTTATCAAAGTAGTAAGAAAATGAATATACAAGTACCACAAGCTGGAGGGGGAGCATATTTGCATATACAAAGTTATGTATACATAAATCTGATTAGTGATTAATATTCAGAATATATAAAGAACTCATAGAAATTAACAACAGCTAGATTTATAAACTAGATAGAGGTGCTGGGGTGGCTAAGTCCATTAAGCGTCCAACACTTGATTTCCACTCAGATCATGATCTCACGGTTTGTGAGATCGAGCCCATTATCAGGCTGTGCACTGAGCGGGGAGTCTACTTAAGATTTCTCTGTCTCACTCTTTCTCTGCCCCTCCCCCACTCACACATGAGCTCTTGCTAAATAAATAAATAAACTTAAAAGAATAAAAACTAGATAAAAGACTTGAATACTTCATAAAAGAACATATACAGATTGTCAGTAAACACATGAAAAGGTGCTCAATATCATTAGCCATCAAACAAATGCAAATTAAAATCACAGATATTTCATGCGCTAGAATGGCTAAAATCCAAAGAACAGACAATATGAAAGACTGGTGATGATGTGGTGCAACTGGAACTCTTACACATCTAATATGAGAACTCTGCAGAAAACTGGCAACTTTTATGGAGTTAAAAACATACCAACTCAGTGGCACACCAATCTACTCCTAGACAATTACTCAAGATAAGTAAAGCATATATCCACAGAACAGTTTATAATCCAATTTACAGTAGTCCAAAACACATATCCATTCAGCAGATGAATAAACAAATTGTTGACTAGTCACACAATGGAGTACTACTCAGCATTGTAAAGGAATGAAGAACTGATACAAGAATACAGGTGAATCTTTAAGATGGTTCAGCAAAGAGAACACAGACACAAAATAGTACACATTATGTGATTCCATTTATGAAAGTTCTAAAATAGGCAGAAGCGTTCTGTGGTGATTGAAGTCAGAAAGTGATTGCATTGGGGCAGGGTGGGGTGGAGTGAGATGGCTGGAAAGGAGCTTAATGGAACTTTCTAGGATGGTAGAAATGTTCTATATCTGTTTCAAATGGCGATCACAATTATTTACAGTTATCGAAAATCATTTAACCGAGCATTTAAAACTTAAAGCATTTAGCATAAAAAAAAAAAGCATTGAAACACACAAGTATTTCTTGTGTGTAAATTATACTTTAAAACAAACACCTTCAATGGCTCTTAGAATAAAAGGCAGAACTTCTTAATGGTTCAGCAAAGCCCTGCATGGTCTTTCCTGCCTGCCCACATCCTACATACACCAACTCCCCCTCTGGATTTTACTGCTCTGGCACAGTGGTGCTTCTTTCAGCTCGTCATGTACACCAGGGTTACCCCCTTCACAGAGCCTTTGTACATGGTGTTTGCTCTGCATGAATTCTGCCTTACCCCTCTTTTTCTAGCTAACCTTGCTCCTCCTCCAGATCTCAGTTCAGCTATTCCTTCTTTAGGAATGTCCTCCTGAAACGGGATTAGAACAAATTCTGTTACATACTCTCATGTCATCGTCAAGTACTTCTCTGTATCAGAATTAGGTTACCTACATTTGCTTATGTGTTTTGAAATCAATGTCCAGCTTATTCAACAGTCTGTAAATTAGGACAGGAGCCATAGCTGGTTCACCAGTGCATTTCCACTGCTTGCTAATAGAGCCTTACCTAGTAGATGCTCAGTAATTACGGAATGAATGGTGAATCTGCTGATTTTATTTACAGGAAATGGTGACTATTACTCTAGTGGGAATGATCTGTCTAATTTCACTGATATTCCCCCTGAGGGAATAGAGGAGAAAGCTAAAAGTAGTGCCATTTTACTGAGGTAAGAGTGACATTTGTTGATCCCAAAGGGCACATTCTTATTCATTAAAGTGGTATTTAGTCGAGCAGAAGATAAATACTTCTTTGTGTCAATGTAATAAACTACAGTTGTAAAAAAAAAAAAAAAAAAATTCTCTCGTATTGAAGCAGAGAGATCTAGCAAATTCTCTTTTTGGCCAGAGGATTGCATGGTTTCTATGATTGCGGGTAATGAGATATGTGAAGTAGTCTCAGCCTAGAGGACAGGAAGGCTTCTCTCTTCCCAACTCACTTATCCCTCCTGGGTTTCTCATTCCCACTGAGCTATAAAATTGCAGCATATGCTCAGCCAGCCACCCTAATCTCTAAGTCTGTGGCTGACATACAGCCCTGACCTGGCTGCCCAGAATACATGGTTGAACCAAGGTCAAGCTTATGGGACTCATTTTATGAGCTTCCATCAAGTGCCATTCAGATGGATGTCCAGCCTGGCCAGAGAGTTTATTTCAGGCTCATGCTGTCTTTCCTATACTTCAGTAATGCTGCCTTGGAACATTTAAATGTGCTTTTGTATTTCCATTTCTGTAGGGATTTTGTAGACTGTTTTATAGATTTTCCTAAGCCTCTGATTGCAGCGGTAAATGGTCCAGCTGTGGGAATCTCCGTCACCATTCTTGGGCTATTTGATACTGTGTATGCATCCAGCAGGGTAAGTTAGCCCCCAGAAACTTACAAAGTCTTGAGGGAAAAATGAGGTCCTCTGAACTTTCCTTTATTGTTGTTAGTAGTAAGTAGATTACATGGTTTATGGTAGAATGGACTAAATTAAAATTTTTCCTAACGAATTACCCTAATGTAATTCGACTTGTTTTATTTGTCCTTCATTATTAACTTAGGTTTTCCTAAACACCAGTATTGTTGTGAACATTTGTCCCCACTCTTTCAGTGCTTTAGTCAGATTACGTAACAGTTACTCAACTTCTAATTTTCCAAATAATCTAAGATAGGAGTGGCATTTTTGCATGTTACACAAGTGGATCACTTAATACTTTTTTTTTCCAAATAAATTCTAGAGTTTAGAATTTTAGAATAGAATTTTTGAATAAGAAGGAACTTTCAAGCACTCTCTGCCCTCACTCCCTTTTTTGCAGGTAAGTAAACTGAAGCTCAGTGAAGTTACTTGCCAAAACAGTTCAGCCTGGTGTTTATCATTGAATTGTACTGATTTTACTTTCTGTTCTTACTACAGTAGTGGTGTATGTCATAGTAGAAAATAAAATTTTGAAAAATCTGGAAAAGCACAAAGAAAAGGGTTCAATTAAAAAGCACTCCTTGTCTTACCTCTCAGAGATAACCAGTCCCTGGGTGCTGGAACTCCAGGTCTTTCATTTTGAACAAAGATGTGATGACCATTTAGCTTAGAACTTTTACCCTAGAACTTGTACTGTAGAACTAATAATCCCTTGTACGGTTACCAGATTCTTACTTTTGCTTCTGCAGTAGTAGGATTTCCTGATCTACACCTCATGGGAAACATTTGGTTTTTATCACTGAAGAGATTTCTAGTTTTGTTTGGAGGTGTTTTCCCTACTGATAGACAAGACCATATTTTAAGATCCTAATCTCTTGGGTTCATTTTTTACCAGATTCAGTTTGATCGGATTGGGCATATTGTCAGACCTAATTGTTACTAATAATTTTTCCATGAAAATAGTAAATGGGATTCTAGGTGCTAGGATATCTAACCTTTACAGGTGGAAATTTCTGCCCAAAGGCAGAAATCAGTAGCCTTTGGTCACATTGTGTGTTAGAGGACTCATTAATCAGCCAGTCCAGAAGGGGGTGGGTTCAGGAATTCCTGACATGAACTTGGGGGTCTCCTCCTTCAGTACTCAGAGGGAAAATATATCATCCTCTTTGAATATTTTCCTGATTCTCAGAATTCAAAATGACTGTCCTATCCATCATCCTTTTATAGGTTTCTAGGACTTCCATCTTAAACGATACCAATTATAATTGAAATCAAAGAAAACACATGTATGTAATTAAAAATGCTAAAAGATTTGGCTCAAAGTAAAATATTTAAACAAATAGAGACCACTGCTAAGAGTTCACCCAACTGAATCAAACCAAGGTTCAATTTCAAATCAGAGAAAGACACAGAAGAAAGAACCTGTGGAGAGGAATTCGTTTTATAGGATTTATCATTATTGGCTTCATAAACAAATACCATACTAAACGTGGGTTAACATTTACTCATATAATCAAATGATTCTTTATTATGGGCAGTAGTTAACATTGTCTGTTAGCTTGTCAACAAATAGTGCATTTCCCCATGAGGTAATAAAAAGGTAGAAATCCTAAAAATCCTATTTGAGTACACCACATACTGGGTGTTCTGTTGATGCACAGTGTACATACATAACACAACAGCCCTGTGAGACAGGTACTCTTGTCTCCATTTTACAGATGGGGAAACTGTGGCACAAAGAGGTTAAGAAGCTCCCAGCATCAGCAAGCAGTCTGATGCCAGAGCCTGACCCTTGGTTACATCTACTGCTCTATTTATGAAAATGGGCTAAATGCTTACTTATAATAATGATTGTAAATAAGTTAAATGGTGCTTTATTGTTGGCTCCACACATACCTGTTCGTGTCCCCTTAGCTATGATTAGCCTTTTCTTTCAATTTCCTGCTTGTAATCCTTAGGCTGTGACTTTGCAGTATATCTTCTTGAATATGTTTTCTTTTGGAGGGAGAGGGATGATAGGTGACATTAGTATTTTATATTTTTATTTTGGTCTATGTGCTGCATACATTATATATTTATGTCCTCTAAAAATATACATTATGAAATAGCACCATATCTGATTAGGGGAAACGAAGTCTAAATGTTCTGTGTACATATGGTCAATTATAAATTAATTTCCTTTCGTAAGGACTTCTCATTCATCAAGAAATACACAAAAATATTTCTTAAATAAATTAAAAAAATTAAAGATGGCTCTGTAGTCTAAATAACCAGTATTAGTCATAGATTCTGATATTTAAAGCCAATTTAAAAACCTCTCTGAGGTAAAATCAAGACAGATGACAGACTGAGGAAACAATTTTTCAACTGACACAATAAAGGCTAATCTTCCTAACATTTTTTAAATACATTTATAAAATGATAGGTCAACAACTTAATGTAAAAATGGGCAACAGAGGAATACATAATCTGCAGAAAATAAAGTATAAATGCCTCTTTAAAAACATAGGAGAAAGACACTATTAAGAAAATTACTTGCAACCAGAATACATAAAGAACTACAATTTGATAATAAAAAGACAACCAATCTAACTTAAAAATCATGGGCAAAGTATTAGAATGATTACTTCATCAAAAAAGATATAAAATGAGCTAATAAGTACATGAAAAGACGCTCAACATCATTAGTCATTAGGTAAATGGAAATTAAAACCACAAGACACTACTACACACCTACCAGGATGGTTCAAGATAAAACGACTGATAATAACAAGGTTTAGCGAGGATGTGGAGCAATTGGAACTCCACGTGCTGCTAGTGGGACTGTTAAATGGTACACCATGGTGGAAAATCTTTTGGCAGCTTCTTACAAAGTTTTAAACCACCATTTACCCTACAACCCGGCAATTCCACCCCTAGGTATTTACCCAAGAGAACTGAAAACACGTTCATGCAGAGACCTGCATAAAATTATCATTAACAGTCGTAATCATAATAGCCAAAATGCTGGAAATAACACCGATGGCTTCCGCTGGTAAATGGATACACGAATTACAACATCCATACAATGGAATTCTTCAGTAACGAGAAGGAACAAGCTACTAATACATACTACAGCATGGTGACTCTCAGAAATCTTAGGCTAAGGACCAAAGGCTACAGAACATGCAATTCCATTATATTACATTCTAGAGAAGGCAAACAGAGGGACAGAAAACAGATCGGTGGTTGTTTGGAGGTGACAAGAATGGAGGGCACAAAGGAACCCTTTGGGATGATGGAGATAGTCTACACCTTGACATGGTGGTGACTGCAGAACTGTATACATGTGTTAAAACTTACCAGCTACATACCTAGTAGTGAACTTTCTGTGTATATAATTCCACCAAAATCCTAATTGTAAAGCAAGCTACTCAATTAAGTATTGTGAGGATGTAGACAATAGTGGGTTTTTTTTTTTTATCACATACAAAAAATAATTTTATTTTCTTTTTTCTCCAAATAGGCAACATTTCATACTCCTTTTAGTCACCTAGGCCAGAGTCCAGAAGGATGTTCTTCTTACACTTTTCCGAAGATAATGGGCCCAGCCAAGGTAACTTTTGGAAACCTTAAGAATAAATTGTAATAGTGACTTCCGTTCCAAAGGCAACTCTGTACTCTCTCTTTTTATAATATAGACAGGAGAAAAATGAAACATTTGCTGATAATGTTTGAACTCTAAAAGTTTCAAATATAGAGGAGCTGGGCTATGGGAAATGGTCTTTCTGGTATGAGGAGAATCAGAAACCCTCCATAACTCCTCAAACTAGGATCTATTCTTGCAGCTAGGTGCCTAGCTCATTCTCTGCTGCTGTGTGGTGTTAAAAGACCAGGGCTTTAAAAGCATTAAAAGACCAGGGCTGTGCCCAGCTCAGGACGCCACCTGGTTTCTGTACAGATGAGTAGCATCCTCTGGAAGCCCTAAGATGACACCTTTACTTGGAGGGTCACAGGAGATACTCTTCCACAACCACTTCCAGTCACAGCAGCCTCTTCGTGGGTGGTTTTAGTTTTGTGTTCAGGTTCCCTGAGTGGTTCAGTGGTTGCTCAGGTCTGTCACTGTGTCTCTGGAAACTTGGTTGCGCAGGCTTAGTGTGCATGACTGCAAGGTGATCACAAGACTGGAGCATGGAGAGCAGGGGCTAGGGGATGGCTCGGCCCACACTCTTTGAGGTATGAAAGGGCTGGCGTTGGAGTTGAGCCTGTTTTCACTGACTGCTAGGTTTTTGTTGTAAATACGTATTTTTTAAATCTCATTATTCTGTCACAGACCCTGAGTTACTCTACAGACTTTAACTTTGAAAAGCTGGGCAGAACCAACTCTAAGGCTTAGGGCATTTGACTATGAAAATACTATTTTTCCAGAAGAAAAATTGGAAATACAGAGAAAGATATCTGCTTAGGGATCTCAGTTTGATAGAAACAATCTTAGTCCTCACTTTCCTTTAGTCAGGTAGAGCTAAGTACTAGTCTCTGTGCAGGTAAAGAAACCTGTCAGAGCTAGACCACTGGGTAAAATCTCCAGGGAAAGGAAATTAGAGAGTTAGGGTGTCTAAAGTTTGGTTGGCATTCACTGTGACCATGATTTTCCTTTTTTTTTTTTTTAATTCTTTTTTTCTTATATAGTTGTTTATGGTATATTAAATAAAAAATTATAGCTGTGTGGGTTATCAAGTCAGCATCTGCTTCAAGTCATTTCTGCCCTGGGCTCCCTGCTCTTGCCTCTCCAACATAGATACATCCAGAAGCAAAAACACCTGCAAACCTTCTAGAGAGCCTAAGATGGCTTCAGCACATTTTGCAACAGCATTGCCTATTGAGGTCTTCAGTTTCTCCCTGAACAAGAAATCCTGGCAACCTCAAAAGACCACAAGGGAATCTCCCTATGTCTGCTGTTCTGAGGTTAACTGACCTTTGTTTTATTAAGTTAATGTCTCAATCCTACTTTTCATTTCAGGCAGCCGAGATGCTTATTTTCGGAAAGAAGTTAACCGCTGCAGAGGCATGCGCTCAAGGACTTGTTAGTGAAGTGTTTCCTGATAGCACTTTTCAGAAAGAAGTTTGGACCAGGCTGAAAGCATATTCAAAGTTGCCCCCAAATGTTTGTGTTCTTTTTTTTTCTTTTTTAATAGTAGAAACCATGGAAATAATGTATTTGCCTTAAGAGAATAAGGAATTTAAAAAACAAGACCTATCTTGGTTAGCTTTGAGCATATCTAAATTTGAGATTAAAAATAACAATAATAGGGGCGCCTGGGTGGCGCAGTCGGTTAAGCGTCCGACTTCAGCCAGGTCACGATCTCGCGGTCCGTGAGTTCGAGCCCCGCGTCAGGCTCTGGGCTGATGGCTCGGAGCCTGGAGCCTGTTTCCAATTCTGTGTCTCCCTCTCTCTCTGCCCCTCCCCCGTTCATGCTCTGTCTCTCTCTGTCCCAAAAATAAATAATAAAACGTTGGGGAAAAAAAACAATAATAATGTTAGAAACACTGATTTTTATAAAACTTTTCAAATAGACATTTCATTTCTCTGATATGTAGGAAGGCAGAGGGGCAGTTCTTTCTGGGGATGACTTTGAGGAGGATGATAAGCTTTATTTGCTGAGCACTTTTATTCTTGAATCCAGGTGAGAAACCAGATAGGTTGACCTTGAGGAGATTCTTATCATGCAGCACTTTTGTGGGGGTGGGGGGTTGGTTTTTGTTTTTATTTTAAATTTATTTATTTATTTTGAGAGGGAGCACAAGCAGGGGAGGGACAGAGAGAGAGGGAGAGTGAGAGAATCCCAAGAAAGCTCTGTGACGACAGCACAGAGCCAGACATGGGTCTCAAACCCACCAACCTATGAGATCATGACCAAGAGTTACACACTTAACCAAAGAGCCATCCAGGCACCCTGCACTTTCATTTTTATATGCAGCTAACTGGTGACTGATCGCTCTTACAGTCTTTCTGCCCAAAATGTGGTCCTGGAACCAAAAGCTTTAGTATCTATCTGGGGCTTTTTACAAATGTGGAATCCCAGGCCCTCTCCCACACCCATCAAAGTAATTTGTATGTGCATTATAGTTTGAGAAACACTGTCCTGTGTTACACCTGTATCTGAACGTGTGACAGGATTAAGTGAACAATGGAGAAACAAAAATCAGAACTATGGGGTACCCTGTTACAATGCCTCTTAACCTTATTGTTGCTTTTGTGTTTTCAGGCCATGAGAATTTCAAAACAGGTCATCAGGAATAGGGAGAAAGAAAAGCTACATGCTCTTAATGCCGAAGAAAGCAGAGTCCTCCAGGAAAGATGGCTGTCAGATGAATGCACAAATGCAGTCATGAACTTCTTAACCCGAAAAGCCAAACTCTGATGCCTATCACCGAAACATTAAACATTTCAAAGGAAGGGATGTGCTATCATTTGTGATTTCTAATACTTGAACTGAATAAACCGTGCTGAATTATCACTTACGATTATCCTACTTCACTAAAGCCCTGGTGAAAAACAAATGACATGTAAAACAAGAATCTACAGAGGTTTTTGGTCATAGCGAGTCTTACATCTTTTGACATGAAACGCTGTTGCCAGGAACACTGAAACATTGTGCCTGTGGTCCTGCTTTGAAAAGCATTCACAGCATTACAAGCTGAAGTCAGGTCTTCGAACACCACGATAGCACTTTGCCGTCCACAGAAGGTGACTGACTTAATTGGCCCAAACACTGACAGCCTCTGGACTACTGACTGGAGGTCTTCGGCGGGTTGCATGTTCTTTTTCAACCATCTAGCAAGGGAGCAAATGGAGCAGTCGTAGTATTAGAAAATAAGTAAGAATCTTATTTCCATTTTTTCCCCCATAATTTAATAAAAAAGGCATGAAGGGAAAATTGGGGTATTTCATTGGAAATAAAAGCAGTGTTCTGGATCCGTAATTACATACTTAACTATTACATAGTCTTCATTCTTGTTTAATGTGTTAGGTTATAAAAGGCATACCTACAAGCTACCTTACCTGTCCTTGCAACTTTCTGCTTTGATTGGCACCATATCTATTAGTTGACAAGGATGAGGGTGTCATTCCAGTGGCTACAAAACCACCATGGAATATTTTGCTCTTCTAAATACCTCTTTCCTTTTCAGTCTTTCCTTCAAGCCTCAGTATCCAGGTAGCCAGCCCACTGAACCTGTAACTTTTGAGGTCTTCATTTTTTTATTCCAGTATTATAATCCAAAATGTTCAGTCTTACTGAAAATATATGAATAGTAATAGCCATTGTTTTGAGCACTTACTGTTTATTACAAGTGTTAGATGGCCCATAACCACATTTTATCCTCAAAAAGCAGTGCCACAAGTTGAAAATGATGTGGGCACTGTTGCTTCTACCATTTTACAAGTAGGGATGTAGAGTAAGGAGCTTTTCCAGAGTCAAACTCCCAGGAAGTGTTGCAGAGAGTTACAGTTCCACTGTGTTACTATGAGCCTACTACTGCCTACCCTCCCACTAATTTCATCTAAAATCTCTGGGCAAAAGATGTGAAACAATTCCTTGCAGATGCTGAAATTGAAAGCAGATGGATTGTGTTAGGGCATCAAAATACAAAGAAGCAACTGCACAGGGATGAGTTTCTCTGATGGGAAATGAAACAGTTGCTGGGCCCTCCTGAGCATGGGACTTCCACCCAAAGGCAGGCCCCCATTAAACCTTGCAGTGGTGGCCAACAGTACACCTGGCCAAATAAAATCTGAGATAAAGGAAAACCTTTTTCTAATCAGAGAAAGGATTCCCTGGGGGGTAGAGAGTAAGCATGAGGACAATCCCCGAGCAGAGAGAGAGAGACATGTTCCCCTAACTGAACACACACAAGTCTCAGGTTCATGAGTGGACAAAACACACAGAAGGCTTTGAAGACTGCACTGGGATTTTTGATCATTACCCACACAAGATCAAGATAGAGTGTATAGTCTCTAAGCAGGTTGATTACTTGCTAAAACAAAAACAGCAACATTTTCCAAACGATTGTAGCAGGACCCACAAAAACAACATTCTCCAGACAATGTCAACAGGACCCAGGATCCATGCAATATGTAATATTTAGTGTCCACGGTACAACGCAAAATGATTTGACATGCAGAAGACCATGAAAATGCAAACAGGTGAAGAAAAAGCACACGTCAATCCTGAGATGACCTAGATGCCATTGTCCTACAAAGTTTTTAAACTAGTTTTTGTGACTGTTCTACAAGGTAAAGCACACTTGAAATGATGAAAACAATGTGGCTTCTCAGCGCAGGAACAAACTACCAAAGGAGATGCAAATACAAACTTTAGAACTGAAAATCTGAAATTTAAGAAAGATGATCTGAAGGGCTTCGCTAGCAGAGTCGGTGACGAAGGAGTCAATAAACTTGGAAGGTGGATCTACAGAAATTAAGCAGTGCAAAACACAGAAGAAAATACTGGGAAAAGATGAATAAACAGTGACATCAGCAAGATGGCAAGCTAGGAAGATTTAGGCCTCATTTTCCCATAGAAACATCAAATAACTACAGAAACTGAACACCTAAACAAGTGAATGTCCAACACAAAATCACTTTGAATTTTAAAAGAAATTGTGTGGCATTTTTACTTGCCCTTGCCCCACCACTTCCCTGCATGGTGCGGTTGGAAGGAATTCACCTGATTCTTGGCTCCCTCCCTTGGGATGAAAGGAGCAGAGTGGAACTTGTTTGCAACATTCTGACCTATCTGTGGACTGTCTGAGGAACTGTTTGCTGTCTTGCTGGAGTCAAAGTTCAGAAGGGAAACACTGCCATAATTTGGATGTGAGACAAGAAACCACAAGAGGCAGTGGCAGTCAATGGAACACATGAAAAGTACAAGCTGACTGCAGATGAGAAAGATTACAAAATAGTGGAATACAATAGAATACTTAAGGCCCCAAGAAGAAGGTGGAGATTCTTCAGGATATTAAGACATTTAAAAGCTGAGGGAAATTTTTAAAACATACAGACCTGGACAGGAAGCATGCCCAGAAAAGACCTGAGAAGGCCCAGGCTGCTCTGAAGACTCATGGTCCCACTAATGAGAGAAGGTCTTACCCATCAGTGTACGAGGGGCCTGTTTTTGCAAATGCCCACTTTTCAACAAAAGGTCATAGGCATGCAAAGAAATAGAAAAACATGGAAGCAAAAATTTCAGAAACAAGCAAAAAGGCACCTAGTTATTAGACAAGGATTTTAAAACAAATGTCAGATACCTCAAAAGAGCTAAAGGCTAATATGGACAAAGAACAAAAGGACATCAGGAAAACAGCATGTGAAGATAAAAGTGTATTGACAAAGAGGTGGACTGTTTTTTTAAACTGAACAAATTCTGGGACTGAAAATTACAATAATTGGAAATATTCACTAGGGCAGTTCAGCAGCAGACTTGAACAAATAGAAGAAAAATCAGCAAACTTAAAAAGAGGTCATTTGAAGTGATCAAGCTTGAGGAGCAAAAACAAGAATGTTAAGTGAATAGAGCCTAAAAGACTTAGGGGACAGACTCTATCAGGCTGACTGCTATACATACAATGGGATCCCCAGGTGGAAGAGGAGGAGAGAGGGCAGAGTGATCATTTGAAAACAAGAATGACTAAATTTGAGGAAAGATGTGGATATATAAATCCAAGAAGCTCAGTGAACTAGAAGTAGGATAAACATAAAGACACCTACACTGAGCCACACTATAGTGACACTGGTCAAAGACAAGGAGTGAATCTTAAAAGCAGCAAGAGAAAAGCAACTCATTATAAATTTATTTTTAATTTTTTTTTTTTTTTTTTTTTTTTTTTTTTTTTTTTTTTTTTTT
>NW_024412467.1:22025248-22098610 GCF_014898765.1 Herpailurus yagouaroundi
TTTTTTTTTTTTTTTTTTTTTTTTTGAGACAGAGAGCATGAGCAGGGGAGGGACAGAGAGAGAGGGAGACACAGAATCCGAAGCAGGCTCCAGGCTCTGAGCTGTCAGCACAGAGCCCAACACGGGGCTCGAACTCACAAACCGTGAGATCATGACCTGAGCTGAAGTCAGATGCTCAACCTACTGAGCCACCCAGGCACCCTGAAAAGCAAATCATTTTAGAAAGTGATCACCAATAAGATAATGAGCAGATTTCTCAGCGGAAACCTTGCAGTCCAGAAGGCAGTAGGATACATTTAAAGCACTGAAAGGAAAAGAAAAAAAAATGTCAACTAATAACTCTACATTTGGCAAAACTGCCCTTCAAAAATGAGGGAGAAATTTAAGACCTTCCAATGCAAAACCTGGGCATTCATTACTTCTAGATCTGCCCTACAAGCAATACTAAACAGCATCCAAGTTGAAATGAAAGGGAGCTAGATAGTAATTCAAAGCCACGTAAAAATATAAAGTTCTCCAGTAAAGGTAAATATATGCACAAATATAAAAATAGTACTCTGATATTTGGGTTTGCAACTCCACTTTTTATTTTCATAGGATTTATTTGCTTGTTTATTCATTTGTTTTTATCTATTTTAGCATGAGCAGGGGAGAGAGGCAGAGAGAGAGAGAGAGAGAGAGAGAGACAGAATCTCAAGCATGCTCCACGCTCAGTGCAGAGCCTGATGTGGAGCTAGATCTCACAACCCTGGAATCATGACCTGAGCCAAAATCAAGAGTCAGATGCTTAACTGACTGAGCCACCCAGGAGCCCATATTTTCTATAGGATTTAAAAGACAAATGCATAAGATGTAATTATAAATCTATGTTCATGGGTATGCAATATGTAAAGATTTAGTTTGTGACATCAGTAACAGGGGCAGAGCTCTAAAGGAGTTTTCTTATGCAATTGAAGTTGAGTTGGTAACAATTTAAGATAGATTGTCACAACTTTAGGATGTTATATATAATCCCCATGGTAACCACAAAGAAAATATCCATAGAAGATACACAAAAAGAAATGAAAAGAGAATCAAAATGTGTTGGTACAAGAAATCAACCAAACACAAAAGAGAGCAGTTATGGAGAAAATGAGGGAAAATATATAAAACATACAGAAAACAACATGGCAAAAGTAAGTGCTTCCCTATTAGTAATTACTTCAAATGCAAATGGGTTAAATGCTCCAAAAAACATGGACTGATAGAATAGATAATAAAACCAGTCAGGATTCAATTCAATTATATACTGCCTACAAGAGTCTCACTTTAGATCTAGGGACATGCTTGGGTTAGAAATGAAAGGATGAAAAAAATACTCCATGCAAATAGTAAGCAAAAGAGAACAGGGATGGCTATATGCATTTAAAAAAAAAAAAAAAAAGGAGACTAGAAAACTCTTACAATAGATAAAGACATAATGTAATGGTAAAAGGGCCAAATGAGGCAAGAAGGTAGAACAATTATAAACGTGTATTAACATTTTATAAACACACCAAATATTAGAGCTCCAATATATAATCTTATGATTCCATTACAAACCAATGGAATAGAATAGAAAACTCAGAATAAACTTTTTCATGACTTTATTTTTAATGATGAAATGATTTTTGACAAAGGTGCCAAGACCATTCAATAGGGAAAAGATGATCTTTTCAATAAATGCTGGGTGTTTTGTTTGGATAAAACAAAATGTAGCATATACATACAATGGAATATTATTCGGCCTTCAGAAGCAAGGAACTTCTGACACACAACATGATGAACTTTGAGGACATCATGCTCAGTGAAATAAGCCAGACACAAAAGGACAAATATTGTATGGTTTTACTGAGTTGAGGTATCTAGATTAGGCAAATCCATAGAGACAAAAGTAAAAATAGTGTTTGTCAGGAATTGGAGAGACGAGGAAATAGGAGTTAGTGTTTAATGGGTGCAGAGTTTCAGTCTAGGAAGATGAAAATGTTCTGGAAATATGGATGGTGTGATGGCTGCACAGCAGTGTAGAGGTGCTTAAAGCCACTGAACTGTACACTTTAAAAATGGGGGAAATAGAACATTTTACATACATTCTACCATGATAAAAATATTTTTAAAACAATATAATTCACCATATTAATAGAAAAGATAAATATGATCAAGTCAGTGGATATAGTGAAAGCATTTGACAAAATTCAATATCCATTATGACAAAAACTAAGCAAACCAACAACAGTAGTGAACTTCTTCCAACTGATAAAAGTAACCTGCAAAAACCAATAGCCAACAAAATACTGAATTATTTTTTCCTGACATTAAGAACAATGAAAAGATGCCTGCTTTTACCAGTCCTAGTTTTTAAGAAAGGCAAATAAATGTTTGTAGAAGAAAATATGAATAAATATGTCATTTCTTATGTTCTGACAATCTGGCTATATTTTTCAGAAACCAAACAAACTAGGATGTAAAGTAAAATATATTAGTTCACATCAAGACATTATGGCCTGAAATTGAGGTGTATAAACTGTTGTTATCTTTCTTTATAGGCCTCCAAAGTATGGTCAAATAATCTTAACTTGAGTAATCAGGAATCATCACTTAAAATAGCTTCTATCCTTAATCTGAACACAAGTTTAGTGCCTTGTATTGTTCAAGAAGAAAATACCATCATTCTAATTCTTTTATAACATATCTTTGCCTTCATTGAAAATGGATTTTTAAATCCAATTGTCAAGTTATGCCACTGAGGACATTGGGGGGAAAATGTAGACAAGGAAATTCTTTCCAAGTGGGAGCTTCCAGTACAGGTAAAATTCATGAGCTGGAAATCTCTCCCTGTCTGTTACCTTCAAAGCAGAGAGAACTCTGTCTTTATAGAAAATTATATATTCTCCTGTCAGCCTGGCAACAACATTTTTTGAATACCTACTAAGTGCTACATGTAGAAATCACTTATTAGGTATTGTATAGCAATACATGCAGCAATACTGAAGAAACAAATCTGGAAACATCCTCTGTCTGGCATTATCAGGGAAGGAAGTGTACCAACAAAGATAATTTTCCAAGGAAACCAAAGCTTATAACTTTAAGTGCCAGAATCCAACCAATTCTACATCCCCACTGTTACTACCGGTCTGAGACCTACCATCCCTCTCCGCTTCCCCCCTGGTACCCCTAGGGGCCAGGGAGGTTTCAGATGAGATTGTATTGCCCTTATTTTTAAGACCCTGAAACGGCTCCCATTTCTGTCAGCGTAAAACCTGCACACTATACAGATAACGCTAAGGTTCCACTATTTATACTTTTGTATCCTAGGCCACTAGTCATGCTAGGGGTGGGCTGGTGCTTCCTGACTCATGCAGCATAAAAACCCCATAGCTCTGTAGTCGAGTCCCTCACCCAAGAATGCCAGCCCAGCCCGGCTAGATGTCTGCCTACTAACGTGAAATGCAATGGCCCATGGGAGACCCACACACCTCCTGTCTCCGTGAGTTCTCTCTCTCTCAGAATTTTGTCTCCATGAGTTTTGTCTCTGAGAAAATGGGGCTTATATGCTTTTATACATAGCAATGCTTGTTTTCATGCTCATCATACATCTCAAAGAGCACATTAAGACATTTTTTGGCTAAGGCATGAAGAGTTTGTGATCACACTAAAAGTAGATGCCTACCTGACAACTATGGTTGACATTGGAGGTTCCTCAAGGCTTTTATTCCACAATTGACATTTCTTCCACCCACGATTTGCATTGTTGATGCATTTTCTTCTCCACAGGGGCATGCTACTTGGATTGGGAGTCAGATTAATCTCTTTTGGAAACTGATGTCTTGCTAAGATCCTTTCTAAGCCAGAGAATTCAGAATTCTGACCTAGTAATAGAATTAACATTCATACGATTCAGTGTTCCTTTCCATCTTTGCATAGCGAGAGTAACACGGCATTAGTTTGAGAAAGAATATTTATACCATTTAATAATTGCTATTGAGCTCTGCCATTCCTTCACTGCAAAAGTATACTTGAGCGACATTCAGACCTTAGTCTGGTCCTAGACATCTAATAGATGCACAACAAATAAATAAATGAATGAACAAACCAATGTGCTGATACCACCACAAATATTGAAGTTTGTTTAAGTAATTTCTGTGTGATTCTCAAATTAATGGCAATTTACTGTTCCATTATTTCGATCTTCGGAGAGATTAACCATACCCTGTATTTACATCACATCCACTACTTCACGTTGCCCTTGTTTGGCCCCTAACCAAATCTCTCGTCTGCGGTGGGACAAAGAGCTTGTGCCAGAATATAATTCAGTATACTGCTTCCGTCATCAAAACAGTCCTGCTACCAAAAGAAAGGAAGAGAGGGAAGGAGGGAGGGAGGAGGCAAGGAGGGAGAGAGGGAGGGAAAGAAAGGAAGTCAGTAGAACTGCATGGTGGATTTGGTGACATACCACCATACATACACTGTAGTGTAAGCTTCTCTCTTTGCCAACTGGTAACAAGTTGAGAACCAAAACCAGTTTGCCAGCTACACTGTGAGTGGCTCTGCAATGCAGCTGGGTGTATTAGAAAATAAGAGTGCTGTGATCAACCTAATGCAAGAAGAGAAACTGAGCCCCAGTGATTCAGGGTGACCCTGCATAGAAATTAGTTCCCAACTCAGCCAGCCTCTGTTGTTTCTCGGACTGAACCACTGATGGTCCATCCCAGACAGGGTAATTGGCACAGACTCCAAAGAACCAAGAATTGACTCAAGAGGCCATCTCTTGGCAATCTAAATGATGTAATGATTAATAGATCAATCTTTAGAGGACTGCAAATCATTCCAAGTGAGTAAAAAACAGGAATCTGGGGCTCCTGCCCAGTGGTCTCGGGCCTGGCCCAGACAGCATTCACATACTGCTCCTAGAAGCAGTTTTAGCTCAGGATCCCATGGCGGGCGGGGGCAGGGATGCCGCACTCAGAAGCCCTTACACTCTAATGATAGGAATAGCATGGTTTGCTTTGGTTGTCAGAATTTGGAAGCTAATTTATTTGTTTATATTTTTTTACTGTTTATTTATGTTAAAGAGAGACAGAGAGTGAGCAGGGGAGGGGCAAAGAGAGAAGGAGACACAGAATCCAAAGCAGGCTCTAGACTCTGAGAGCTGTTAGCACAAAGCCTGATGCAGGACTTGAACCCATGAAGTGTGAGATCATGACCTGAGCCGAAGTCAGAGGCTCAACCAACTGAGCCACCCAGGCACTCCTGGAAGCAAAATGTAGTATTTGACTGAAATAATAAACCCAATTCAGGTATTTGATGACATCCAGCTAAAAATAATTTTTGCCTTAAATGAATTGTTTTTTATTGTCTTGTGTACACATACTTTGGAATTCTAAACTGCCTCAAAAGTAAGTAATCAAGGATGAATTAGAAAGGATAACATTTAACAAATATAACAACTTCTCATATTCTCCAGCATAAAATTTATATTTAGCACTGCACACCAAAATAAGATAAAAACTCAGAACTCACTTTGAATATTTAAGTCTTACTGCCAGCCTTATCTGAAATTATAAGCAAATTTCCTGGTTTTGAAAGAAAGCACAGAAAGTATAGTTATGCCTCCAGAAATTATTGGAAATAAAATGATATTGATTATAAATTTATAGATGAAAATTAGATATATTGGACTGTGAGCTGCTTTGAATGGTTTTTGATTTCTTATTTTTTTTGAGAGAGAGAGAGAGAGAGAGAGAGAGAGAGAGAGAGAGAGAGGCAGGTGGGGCAGAGGGAGAGGGAGAGAATCTCAAACAGGCTCCATGCCCAACACAGAGCCCAATGCAGGGCTCAATCCCACAGCTGTAAGATCATGACCTGAGCTGAAATCGAGAGTCAGATGCTTAACTGACTGAGCCACCCAGATGCCCCAATTTCTTATTTTAATGTGTGGAATGCAGTACATGTTAGATGGGTGGATGGTTTGAAGAATGGATGGATGAGTTTGTAATCACAATACAAATCAGCATAGATAATGTATATAAACCAGTACACAAGCCAATGTGTGTGTGTACCAGACGCAGTAGAAAATAGGTAACTTAAAACTGGAGGCTCTAAAATGACTTGTTGCTTTTACACCTCAGAATTGTCTTTAAGGCACACACAAAAGTCTCCAGCTGGCACATGAACAGGACATACACACACACACACAGACACACACACATGCACGCACGTGTGCCTCTTCTAGAGCTGCCCCGTTCATCTCCTCCCGGAGCCCACTCCTTCTGTGGAATCCACTCTTCCTGCTTTCCCTGCCCCTCACTGCATCCAACTAAGCAACCTCCCAAAGTATCTGTGGGGAAAAGCCATGAATTAACCAAGAGAGGTAGCTTCTTAAGCATTAAAAACAATATACAAAAGCTTCAAACTTCCTCCCGTTTCCTACTTTTTGGTTTGGTACCAGTCATTGAGAAAACTGGTCTGGAGAATGTATTAAACAGAATATGACCAGGAAACCTATGAGATCTGCTTGTAATTTTACCCAAACATGATGGCTGAAGAGCAACAGAATGGTCACAGGGAAAACCATGACAAAAAAGAAAATTATTTTCTACTTATTCTTTGCCAAGTTCAACTCATTTAATAAGCCAGTAACATACATTTTAAATTTCGGCAAAGACTTTCAAATTATCTTCAAAAAAGCCTGAATCAATAGCATTCTAATAATGATTATGAGGGCATTAATTTCCCCACATGTTCACCAGTATTGATCTTTTAAAACTTGACCAGTCTGATGGCCTAAAAAAATATTGCCTTGATTTATCTTTTACTTCCTTGACTACCAGAGTGTTTGAACAGCGTTCATGCTTATTGATAATTTGTATTTCATCTTGTGAATTGTCTGTGTATATTTATCTACTCTAGGAGGTTGCTTTTATTTTCCTTGATTATTTTTATGTAATCTTTAGTGTAATCTGGAAATTGGGATCAGTTCACAATACTGTGCATTCAGGGACTTGGGACTAACCAGAATATAAATGGACAAATTTGCCATTAAACCTTCCTCCCCAGGACTGTGTCTTAAGCACTGTGGCAACTGCTATTTTCCTTTCTAAATTCATGGACACAAGTGGCTACCAGCTACCTTTGTCTTTCACTGAAGCAGGAACAAACACTTCAGGAGGCAGGCCCCACCCAATTCTACGAATCAGTCCAGTTATAAACAGCTCTGAGAGAATTCCAGGACTGGGGGCTGCTCCAAACTCCAGAAAGGGAGGGGCATTTATAATCCTTGGTGGCAGGGTGGGGCGGGAGGGAGAGGGAATATCCGGCTTCTCTGTGGGGTGGAACAGTAGGAGGAAGGCACACCAGGAAATAGAGCAAAGGAATAAGCTTCGAAGCCTGACCTTCAACTTGGACATTCCCTTACTCATCTTCAAATCAAATCTGAACCTGTAAATTTAGAGATTATTTCCCACTTAATCCACTTTCCATCATCCCAGAGGTAGACTTTGCCTGAAGAACAGTGACAGACCTCACTTGGTTCATAAAAGACCAGTCCAATAAACGAAAGGGAAGAAGGGAGCTCAGAGAGCATGGACCCCCAGAGCATAATCAGCATGCCAAGGACTGACCACACCTGCCATATAAAGAGTCAGTTCTTAGTCATGGTAAAAGCAGAGGCAGGGGGTGGCTGGGTGGCTCAGTCAGTTATGAGACCAACTCAATTTCGGTTCAGGTCATCATTTCACAGTTTGTGAGTTTGAGCCCCTCATCAGGCTCTGTGCTGATGTGTAGAGCCAGTTTGGGATTCCCTCTTTCCCTCTCTCTCTGTGCTCCTCCCCTGCTTGCTCTCTCTCTCAAAATAAATAAAAATATTTAATAAATAAATAAAAGTAGAGGCAGTTTTACACCAAGACGAAGTATATGCTTACTAAACAGAGTTCACGCCCATCCTCTGCCCACATACAATTTTGTTTGTCCTCTTCCCTCTTGTAGAAGTAGAGTGTCTCCATCATATGATTTGGCAGCAGTTTGTGAAGGTTAGACAGGGTCTCAAAGGTGTGACACAGAACCTCAGGTTGGGCATAGTTTTTCTGTGTCTTGGGTTTGTCAAGGAGGGGAAGTTTCAGTACAGTGTGGTTGTTCTTGGCTGTCCCCATGATGACCCACTGAGTTACAGAGAAGAAAAAATAAGGAATCAGAAGGGTAGAGTGCCCCACAGTTGTTCTTTCTCCCCGCTTTCCTCCATCTCGGAGAAGGTATCACAGAATCTATTTTCTGGTCTCAGATCACTTAGCATTCTGAGAGTCACAATGGCCCAGATCTTAGCCTGGAACCCTGAATGCTCATCCTATCTTCAAACCAGAGGAAATCAGCCTGTCAAAAAGATCTTGCCAACCCTTATGGGGATTTCAGGCAGAAACTCATTTCCTGTCTGAACGTGGACAACAGCTGAGGCAAACAGAGTACTTTCCTAAAGGCAAGAGGGGAAGCCAACACATCCAGTGTTGATTTTCCATCTGGCACTTCATGGAGGCCTGTGTGTACATAATTGAGACTCCGCAGACCTACTAGGCCCCAAGGGAAAGCGATTACCTCCATACAGTCCTCAAGCTGAACTGAGCGAAGAGCTTCATTGTCCACAACTGAGGAAATGTCCAGATTAACACAGGTAGGAGGCCAACCTGCTTCTTATTCTCTTATCTGAACAGAGTCAACCAAATGCTCCATTCTAGCTTTACTGGCAGAAGCCAGTCCTCACTGTGGACCCAGAGCAGAAGTACTAAATGATCTTGACCCACCATAGCTGATAGCATAGCCCTGAGCAAGGTAGAAGGTGTCAAGAACTCCTCCCAGGTTTGAGGCCAAAATGCAAACAGGGTTGTTCTAGCTACTCCTTAACCTCAGCATGCTTCGCCACCTGAGCCAGGGTCACCACTTTGCTGTATCCCATGAACTGGCTGGTAACCGCACTGCAAAGTGATCAGAAATGAGGAGATCCATGTGAGCCAAGCACGCTACGAGCCAGCTGGTAGTGCTTGCCAGTTTCTTACCAAACTTCAAAGCCCTTGGTCAGGACCACAGTAGCATCATGGTTATATCATGTCATACATTAGTGCCCAGAGCAGAAGATACAAAATTTTATTTCTGAACTTTCAAATTAATTTTTAATTTGCAAACTTAAAGAGTAAGGCTTTAAAAAAAAACAAAAGGGTTTACTTTGAATATATTTAAAATATGTTAGAGAATCAGAATCACTTGAATATAATGTGATTCTCATGATTTCATGGGTGTTTTTGGAGACAGAAGGGAGCTTGTGGAAGTGAGGGGGGTACGATATTTTGATAGGTGGAGACTTCTTTCTTCCAAGCAAACTTGAATATGTTACACTAAATATTATTTTATATAAATAGAAAAGAACAAACCATGTTTTAAGCTATTCTACAGGCCAAGGAAGTGATATATTGCATGTAAGTTGATATATATATATATAATATATATATATATATTATATATATATTAGTGTTACAATACCATTGACTATATGTCATATATATATATATATATATATTAGTATTACAATACCCTTGACTATATTCCCTGTACTATACCTTTCATCCCCACCATATGTTCTTAATCATTGCTCTAAATAGCAACTGATGGAATGTTTCCAGTTATTTGGCTTATTTACCTTGGAAGAAATCAGAAGTAGGCCACGGGATTATATTTTATTTTTAAATAAACTCTCTGATGGATAAATGTCTTCTGCAATGGATAAGACTGCTTCAAGGAATCCATCTCATTCACTCTATGTGTGGTGCAGTGGAAAGAATACCATTCAGGACCAGGGTCAGCAGTCGGAGGCTGGTGCCCCACTGCTGTTGACTAGCTGTGTGATCTTGATCTCAGCCAGCCAGGTCTCACCCTACAGAACTAATGTCCTCTGATGAAACATCCTTCTAGTTTGTATCTTGTTTTGAATTTGGCTTATTTCCAATTCTGTTCTTCCATGGCCAAAAAATCTACATTTCCAAAACCACATTTGTAATATATGATTATTTTCTCAAAAGAAAGATGAGAGAGAATGTTCCTAAGCCAGTGCTCTCTTTCTTTCTTATTGTGACAATGAGTTGCTATGAAGGGCCAGCCGTGCCTCTCAGGTAGTAGCAATGTATTATTAACTAAATTGATCCCACAGCACAGCACCTGCAGGACGCTGCGTTGTTTTTCTAGTTAGGCTGATCTCTTCTTCATGACTTTTAGGTAAACGGCAATTCCTTTTTTTGTTCCAAAGAGGGCTATTGTGTCTCCCGAACACCTTCCCCTTCCCCTCTGCCATGGTGGATGTGACAAGATCAGCTGGCTTCCAGAAGGCAAAATATTCAGTAATGTTCAAAGGGAAAAGATCATCTCCAAGTTTCTTAAAGAAAGCGTTCTAAAGAGAGTGTTCCGTTCAAAGCAAATGAGGTGGGAGGGCTCCGGCTACCAGAATGAGGACCTAAGCGACAACTTTCCTGGCACCAGAAAGTAAGTCCTGCTCCGGAAACTTAAACATTCAAAGTACATTTGGGATACAAGGCTAAGAGCATAGGCATCTGAAGGACAGGAAGCCATAAAGCTATGCAAACTGCAGAAATCTAGTCTTGCAGGAAAATCTAAATATAGGTAGACATATATGACTGAGAATTTATTCAACAGTATGGGCTGCAACATATACAGGTGTAGAAGGTACGTGCTTAGCTTTTGGAAATATATCCCTATGGATCACTATCACATTTGTTCTAAGAATAAATAGGTCCTAAACAAGCTTTTTTATGTTTTTGCAACAAAATGGTGGTCTCCCACATAAGGGAGCAAAGTGTTCAAGGTTAATTTTTAAAAGAGAAATGCAACTTCTAACCAAAAAAATATTTTTATACATTATTTCCTAAAAAGGAATTAGACAAATCCAAGAAAGTTAGGACATTTAAGGTAAATGCTCACAGAAATGGAGTCCTAAGTTGGGGTGAATATAATTGGCTATGGCTGAAACAGAAAGCAGGAGCTGGGAAAGCAGGAGAAAAGGAGAAGCAAAGGACTAGTTATCTAAATCATACACTAAATACAAATTGCCCAGAATTGAATTGAAATGTTTCCCACTGAATAGCCTCTTATGTACTTGGGAACAAAAATGCATATTACTAATTAGAAAATATGGCCTCGACTTTCTGAAAATATTTACATAATTACACTGAACAAAATTCCACTGCAGTAAATAACCAGCTATGACATTGACCATACAGCAGGGAAGAATAAAGGGAAGTGGAGGCAAATACATGAGCAATGTAAAAATATGAAAGGTCTTGAAAGAGGTGAATGGAAATAGAAGGGTTTCCCTGAAGAATCATTAGAAGCTAAGCAGTGTTGTCACTGACATCTCTTTACATAACTCTGGACGACAAAAAGGAATGTATGTTAAAGGGCTTTCCAAAATAGTTTTCTGTTGGTCAAAATTGTCACGTTTGTCATAGTAGGAGAAACTGACTTGATCAGCAAGCCATGCTTACCTGCCAAGTGATTGGCCCAAGACGTTCCTTCTTTCCACCAATTCAGACCACCTCCACTGCAATGAATGTAAGAGCTTGTTAAATGCCATGAGACATAGAACATCTCCCTTACCTTCCTTCACTGGATTAGCTAAAGAAGTGTTAAAGTAAGGCAAGTCTGATGCTGCCACTAAAATCTGAATTCCCGGAGTGGCCTTGGGATGGCCTATAAGGAAAGTGCACTATGTTGGGCTAAGGAGTGATGTTAGAGCTGCGTCAGAGCTACTATGGAAAACAATCCCCTGTCCAACGAATCATCTTGCTCTCAAGGCAGGACTAGAGCCAAACCAGACTGAAGGGTTTGGAGAGGGTGTGATTCTCTTAGCTGTTTCCCTTAGATTTCACACTGGCACATCATTTCACACTTTTTCTCTTGTCTCCTCGCCACCTAGACTGGGGCTCCCACATAGATAGTGTCCAGGGACTTTGCTGTCACTATAGTTATAAACCTGTAGTACTAAAAACTATCAATTCAACAAGTGATTGGGGGGGGGGGGCTTGATTTTTTTTTTAATTTCAAACCATTAAAAAAAACCCCAGAGAAAGGGGGGAAGAGTCAAATTGATAAGAAGGTTTTTAGGAATATGTCCTGTCAAGAAAAAAAAAAAAAGAATCGTAGAGGATGTATTTAAGGATGACAAATCTGAGGGAGCTTAAGGGATTGGGAAGCAATTCATGTTCTGAAACAAAAGGAAAACACAGAAACAAACATAAACCAAGGAAGACAGGAGATGTGTGAGCTAGAAAAGTGACGTGCATGCCCACGTGCACATATACACACATCATTTTTGTCTTCTATCCCGACAGCAGAAAAAAAAATTTCCCAGCTAAATATGTTTGTAGAAAGTATCATCTGGGAGTATCTGGACTTAAATATTTACCCAATTCACTATTTTTAAAATAATTGTAAGTTGGGAAAACAATATTTAAGGCCCAGGTTACCAATTTATAAAATAGGAATAACTATTCCCATCGTGTTATTAAAAGTATTAAATTGGTTAATCTATATAATCTATATAAAATGTTCAGCCTTATGCCTGCCACATGGGAACCCTATCCTAGCAAGTGTTATTTCTAGCAAATGTTATTTGTGGAGTAATTAAATTGATTCAAATATTTATTGCATGCCTACTATATGCCAGGGACCAGGCCAGATAGAATGAGTCCAGGCCTTGTCTTTAAGGCATTGAAAAGATAGTGACTGAGATATGAATGAAATGAAGAATTAGAATGTAACAGTGAGTAGGGAATTGTAAGCAAATCAGAATAACCCAAATGAAGAATCTTGGAAGAGGTAGCAATTTATTCTTCCTGAGGGGCTAAGGAAGATCATTTGTGAACTAGATTTATATGGATAGGACTTAACTAGGCAGGTTAAAGGGGGAGGAGAAAAAAAAGGAGGAACTATTAAAGAAAAAGAAAAATGATGTATGTCCTGGCAGAAAGAGAGTGTTTAAGAAAACTGCAAAATGTCTGAGGTGTTGGACATGCAGGCACCAGGAGTGATAAGCAGATACTTAAAGCCTGGCTACAGAATTTGGACCTCATTCTTTGGGATTAGGAAGGCATTAGAGCAGGTCTATGTTTTATATCAGCAGTATGGAAAACAGTCTGGAGGACATAGCCTAAGAGGGAGACTTCCAAGGAGGCCAATGTGAAATTCATTCTCTTATATTTATTGTCCTTCTATGTGCTAGGCACAGTTTTAAAGTGATAGGGTAGATCAGTGAACTAGACAGTCAAGGCCTCCACCCTCACAGAGCTTTATACTCCAATGGGAAGAGACAGGCAATAGAAAAGCACACAAGATTAACAAGACTGTGAGGCATACAGTGAAAGAATAAAAATAGGGTCTTATGAAAGAGTAAAGTGGGTGGGAAGGCTTCTTGAAAGCCAAGCCAGGAAAGGCCTTTCTGAGAGGAAAATGGACATGCAGAAGAAGGAGACAGACACCTCTGGGCAGGGGGTGGAGGTGGGAGTTCCAAGAGCTGACAAACCCTTGAAATTCTGTTGGACATCTGGTTTATATGTGCATTTTCTGGGAAGACTCTCAAAGGAGCATGACATCTCTTCCCCCCAAATGTTAAGAACCAGTGCATTTAGATGCTTAATGAAACATTTTGGTGTTCGAATCTATAGTTGGATGTTCAACCCAACAGAATGCAATAGTATCATCAGCAAATGATTGCAAAAATGTCTTTCTCAAATGTCAATGCTTTCTTATAAAGAATATTGCTGATTTCTTTAAACATTCTTTACTTATACACATATATCTTTATATATTATTATATGTTACTTATACATATATATCTTTAAATATTCATTTACTCATACACATATATCAGCCATAAATATGTAAATATTCACTTACATATTTACTTGTTATACATGTATATACACAATACTGCACATATAATAATATATCCATATCATATATATGCATACACGCTCCTTCCTCTTCCACCCCACACATTGATTTCATGGAACTGAAGTAAGAGATATACATTTGGAGGGCCAAACTGGTCTTCTATCATCTAAATTTATCCTAGATAGAAAAAAAAAAATCAGCTTCTGTTCTTCTGTTGTAAGACCAATGACTGATCTGGAACCACCAGAGGTGGGCTTGCTCTCAGCGGGGATACCTTCCTTCTTCCATTTTAATTAAATTTACATATTATAAGCATGGATAGAACTGTACATATATCCGTGCACATACGTACATTTAGCCAGCCCGACCCCCTGGCTTCATTCGAACAGGTGCCAGGGACCTGCGGAGATCTCTTAGCTCGCGGTCAGGGTCAGGGCCAGGGCCCAGGAAGGCCCGAGAAGTCCCTGCGGCCGTGACCTCCGCCCTTGCGGAGCCTCGGAGCGGCCCCTCCACCTGCGATGGCTGAGTGCGCCTGTCCGCCCGCGAGGAGGAGCGGAGGGGCTCAGGGGCCCGGGCTCAAGGCACTGCCCTGGCGGCGCGGCTCGCCCCGAGGGGCTGGAGGCCTGGCGACCCCCAGAAGGCTCCGGGTCCAGGCGGCCCCCGACCGGCCCGCGGCCCCGGAATACCGGTGGCCCCGGTGGAACGCGGCGCCGTCGCGAGCGCCCCCGCTCGATGGTAGTTGCCGGGCGACCGGGCCGCTGGGGAGGCCCGCGGAGCCGCAGCCCCAGCCCAGGCTGGCCTCGCTGGGCCCAGCCTGGGCCCCTGCGCCCCGCAGGCCGTCCAGCGCCGAGGGGGGCGCGCTCGCGGCCAGCCGCCGTCCGCTGCCCCCCCTGTCCTCCCGCTGCAGGAAGGCCGAGTCCGAGGGGGCGCCCGTCAAGCTGTTCGCCCCGCACGCGGAGGGACCCGGGCCTCGGGGCAGCAGCGCCTTCGGGGACGACACCGACGACGACACGTGGGCCTGCGGGGCCATGGGGTAAGAGGCCGCGGCCCGGGGCGCCCCCGCGAGCCCCACCTGCTGTCACCTGCTCCGTGCCCCGGACCGAGCCACCCCCGGCCCGGGAAGGAAGGGTCAGGAGGGGTAGGTCACTACGGGGCTTTGTGCCTCCCACCTGCACCTCTCTCCCTGCTTTCCTGTCCTGAGGCTTCTTTCGCCGACGCTTTGTCACAAAGGCCTCCTTGTCTCTTGGCCCCTCCCCCAGGTGCGGTAGCCTTTTCCAGGCACCCCAGGCCCTACTCCGTGGCACACACTTGGGGGGTCCCCAGGCTGTGCCATCTATTCAGCAAACTCCTTCCTCCTCCTTCATTGTTCCATCCCAGGGCCTGGCATAGAGCAGGTGGATCAATACCTGAATTGTACTCTTCTATTTCTTCAGGATCTGCCTCTCCTTCTAGGAGACAATAAATTGTAAATGATTAAGAAATATACTGATTACTGCGGTGGCTTTAATTTGTGATTCCACATAGTCATACATTAACCCAGTGATTGTCTTGTCTGTTATCTTCTCTGATACTTCTACCTTATACAGTAGTGGGCTTAGAAACCATGATAGTTGGACATGGAAAATAGTGTTTGGTCCTTTGGGCCTTCTAGTGTCCCCAAAACATGCATGGGGGGCTATAAGGTTCATCTGGCTTTCAAATGGAGCACCTGTTTTGCCTAATGAAAAGCCAAAGAGTTCCTGGCCCTGTTTTATGAGTTCCAGATAATTGATGTATTTTTTCTAATTTGTTTTTTTTAATTTTTGTAATGTTAATTTATTTTTGAAAGAGAGTGACAGAGCAGGAGTGGGGGAGGGGCAGAGAGAGGGAGACCCAGAATCTGAAACAGGCTCTAGGTTCTGAGCTGTCAGCACAGAGCCCAACAGGGCTCACAAACTCACAAACTGTGAGATCATGACCTGAGTCAAAATAGGACACTCAACGGACTGAGCCACCAAAGTGCCCCTCTAATTTGTATTTTTAAAGTGTTTATTTATTTTGAGAGAGAGTGAGAGAGAGAGTGCAAGTGAGAGAGGGGCAGAGAGGAGGCGAGAGAGAATCTCAAGCCGACTCTGAGCTGTCAGCACTGAGCCTGACACTGGGCTCAATCCCACTAACTGTGGGATCACAACCTGAGCTGAAATCAAGAGTCAGATGCTTAACCAACTAAGCCACGCAATTGCGCCTCTAATTTGTATTTTATCTTTCTATCTGATATGTTTCCTTTCTCACTTAAGACCTTAATTTCCTAATCTTCTGTCAGTTAGATTTTAGAATTTGCTTTGTCTGTGCTTTTTTTTTTTCGTCTGGCTTGCACCTTATTTCTGGTTGATTTCCTATTGTTACCTCTTCTCTGTCCTCATAGTTCCTTTGTCCTCCATTCTAAACATTTTTGTAACCTCCTTTAGATGAGGAGCCAAAGCACAAGCTTTGAAAAAAAAAAATCACTGTTATACCTTACCCATCTATTGTGCCTGTCCCACAACCTGTGTAGGATTTTAAGGAAACAGAGATGCAAAATGGGAAGAAGAAATGGAGAGAACAATGGCACCACCCCGCGTGCATCCAGCATCTCGAAGGAGGTACGGCCTGTGGCAGTGACCTGAGGGTTAGGCAGCTGCTTTGCTAAGACAGAGCTCCTGCTGAGTCTTCCTGCTGAGACCCCTGCTGCTTTGTCATTGTGAGCGGTTTGTGTGGGATGTTCCTCTTGGGAACTTGCACTAATAGCAAAGGGAAAATTGTTATTTCTCTTAATGAAGGAGAAATTCACCAGCTTCCCTCCAAACCTCAAAACGCTTCCTGTTGCAATTGGACTTCGTGAAAGATGCCACCTCGATCCATCAGGCCGTGCTCACCTTGTAAAATCTTCTCACACATAACTTTGTGAAAAGTGTTGGTAAGGCAGGTGGGATATCAAAGAGCCTAATCGTTCCCAACCTGTAAGGAGTTTGCAATCCCGCTGATGTCGTGTGGAGTTAATAGCTTTCCTTACCAGTTGACAAATTGGGTTATATTAATCTCTTATTTAATAAATTTATTTATTTTTGAGAGAGAGAGAGAGTGCAAGCATGAGCATGGGAGGGACAGAGAAAGAGGGAGACAGAGGATCCAAAGCAGGCTCCACATTGTCAGCCCAGAGCACATCCCAGGGCTCTAACTCACCAGCCCTGAGATCATGACCTGAGCCAAAATCAAGAGTCCCATGCTTAAGCCACTGAGCCACGCAGGTGCTCCTATATTAATAGTATTGGATGACCTCAGCCACAGTTAACAGCTTCCCTTTAAGGTGTCACTGTAAGGATGTTTCTCTCACGTGTTCTCTTGTGCATTAGTGGACCAGGATCACAGAGCTGAAAGAAGCCTGATAATCTGTCAGGGAGGTTTTAAAAATACAAATAACTGAGCCTTACCTTCATCCTACTGAGTCAGAACTTGTGGTAATTTTTTTTCAAGTATTAGTTTTAAAAAGGTCCCCAGGTGATTCTCAGGAGACTAGACCTAATTACATGTTATCTCAGGGAGCAGGGAATTAACCTCCAGAGAAAGATAATCTGCAGGCTACCTTCCCAATGTTCAACTACCTTTCCTGTCAGGAGATAATTTTCTTGTGGGCCAGTTAAATCCTCAGACTGTATTTAAACTTATTCTCCCAGTTCCTCTTTTAGTTTTGTGATGACACCTAATGTTTTATTTGTGTATTGCTTGGAGTTTAATTATCAAAGGGTTTTCTTATTTTGAGATAGGAAATAACTGAGTTTGCTCCTAAAAAATTACTAAAAAAAATAAATAAATAAATTCCACCTCCTCATTTTGCCTATTCCAAGATAAATTGTTACAATCCTCTCCTACACACACCCCACATTCCACCACCCCCCCACCCCCGGCATAGCACAATGTCTGGAACATAAAATATTCAGTACATATTAATATCTTCCCCTATTCATTTCTTGACTTGCTTTTGAATACTTCCTGAGTGTTTTTTCAATATCTGGAGTCTAGAATGATTGGTGGGTTGGTCAGTGTTGAGTACGATGTGAAGATAGAGAATTTTTTTTGGTCGATGGAAAGATTTTATAGGATATCAGATCCCATGTTCGGATACAGAAAATTTGGCCAATGTGCCATGGTGCACCAGGGACACACAGAACTGGATATTTTATTGTATTTTTAAAATCAGTTTTGAAAACCTGTGTGTCATTATTTTTAACAAAATAGGAATGAAGCCATAAATCATTATAAAAGCCTTTCTATTTCCTAATAGGTGTCATCAAGTTGTTAACAGTTTGATAAGAGAACACTACCTGCTTCTCAAAAATGCTGATAGTGTCCTTATAGGAGGGACAACGGGTCAAGAAACTTTTGTGCTTTTTGTCAGACTTTATCTACAGACATGAAAAATTATGTACTTGAGCTTTTATTAAAGTGTTCTTAACATTGTTTTTATCCTAAAACAAATATTGTTTTAGAACTTGTGTCACTGGAATTTGGATTCAGAAATACCTGCTCCTGAAAATAAAAATCTCCCACCTGGAAAGGATAGTGCAACAGGTGGTAAGAAATCCTAGATGTGTGTATTTATACTTATAAACATTAAAAATTTATATTCATATTTGTAATACAAATAGCCACTTATATTAAAGGGGGTTTGTTTTTAATGCAACCAGTTTTATGTAACTATTAATTGTCATTTTTTCCATACACATTCTTTCAGGTTCAATTAACAAGGTAAGGATAAATGTTTGGTTTTAAATAATTCACAAAACATTATTTTAAAATTACATGTATGCTCATTAAAAAATTTCTTTCTTTAAAAATATCAATTTCATTTCTGTAGAGTTCTTCAAACAAGTCAAAGCCTTTTCTGTTCTATAGGGCTGCAAACTGGTCATTAAATTAATATTTTATTATGTATTTTTCAATATAATAATACCATAAATGGAAATTAACATTGCCAAAAGAGAAGTAGTTTCAGCCCTTGAGATTTATTGAAGCAATTGAAATGGTTCATTTCAACTAAGTAGTTGAAGTAGTGAAGAAATTAATCTTTCATTTACTTTTTTTGATCAAGATATAAAACACTTAACTATTAGTAAATCTTAATGATATTCAAGGCTTATTAGTTAACACTGTTTAGCTGGTACTTGCAACAGATTATACCAGTTCCTGCTGAAGTCAGTAAAAACAAATGATTCTTGGTTAGAACAAGAATTATACAGTCTTAGAACAAGAGCAGGGAACAGAGATGTCTTGCGTTTAAAAGTCTTCTGCTGCTTTATAGAACCATTTGGAAATTTCAATAGAGCAACTGATGCTAGAACTTAATTTGTCAGAGCATGCTCACAAAAGAACACAGGTGGGATTTTATTCATCATACTCAAGTATTTTTTTAAATGTTTTTTTTTTAAATGTTGTCCATGGTTTTTCTGTTATCAGAATAGTAAGCAAGGGATGTTTCAGTTATGGAGTTATCCTCTTAACGAAGGAAGTACCATGGAGAACAGGTGAGAGAATATTTATTTTTATAAACCCATAAATTAGTGAAATATATTTAAATACAATGAGTTAACTATTCACCTTAGACACTAGGAAGAAAAACAACCTGAAGAAAAAGTATTGCATATAAATATGGGGGAATTATAGGAATCCTAAACTAGGAAGTGGCTGGCTTACACTACAGAGATCATCAGTGTATGGGCAATTAAGAATTTCTGTGCCCTTAAGTGAGAGTTTATATGGATAGAGTTTGGGCTTCTCATCGAAGGGAAAATAAACTGTAATAGGAAAATAATAGTCCATGGGGCAAGAATGATTTCCATCCCTTATGTATAAGGTACTGGTGTCAGCATTCCTACTTTACAGATGAGAACACTGAGTCAGGGCGACAAGATATGTAACTTGCCCAAAGTCATACAATGAATGGAATGGTAGAAACAGGATGTAAGAAGAGCTTGGTTCATGCTCATTAGCACTACAGTGTATCACTTCTCAGACTTTACTTATTTTTTGGTTCTTAAACTTAAGCATGCATCAGAACCAGCTAGAATGCTTCTTACAAACACAGGGTACTACTATGTGGAGAAGATTACATTTATTGAACCCTGGGTCACTTTTACACACAGTGTGCTGTTTCATGGAGATCCTGAGTTCTGTTCCTCAGTTTTGTGCCCAGTTTTGACAGTGGGTGTGGCTCACTTGATAGCAGTCTCCCAGAGGACTTTACCTCTGTGAGACTCAGGATGAAACTCCCCTAAGCTGAAATTCAAGGTGTGAATCCAAGAAATGCTAAAGGGACCCTAGTGACTAATGCCCTAAGGGAATGTCGGTGCTGAGGGGGATAGAAAGGCTACTTTTACTAGAAGGAACTCAGCTGGGAACAAGGATTTCAAGGTAAGAGGTCAAATGAAATGAATTGAATTGTATCACACTAACACAGAGCAAACATAAACTGAGTCAGTAGAGGGCAGTGGGTAAGATTACAAACATCCGGTCCCACCACTCTGGCTCTACCACTTACCACATGTATGACCTTAACCACTCTGCCTTGGCTTCCTTACCCATAAAAGGTAAACAGTAAAAGTGCTTGTCTCCTGGGGACTAAGCAGAACAATGTGTTTGATAGGTATTTGCTATTTATACTGGGAAAGCCTAAGATGTTGCAGAGTTAGAAGCCCAGGATCAATGAAATAGTTTATTACTGAGATTTTTCTCTTCAATATGCCATCAAGAAGAGAATAAAAGTAATATTTTTTATTTAGGGTTTAACATTTTGCAAAGTATGTTCATGTAATTGGCTTCTCAGACCACCTCAAGGTCGGTATTGTCCTTACCATTCTGATCACTGGTGGCAAAGGGATTCAAACCTAGGTCCCCACTCCCAGATTCCATGCTCTTTTCACTAAACAACGTGGATTGTGTCTGTCATCAATTGTAGATTTCAGGAGACTTTCCTGTGGTTTTATAAAGGCAAGTTGGTATAACTAATATTTAGCTAAAGAAATAAATTTTTACTCTTTTCTGTAGAAATAGAAGTATTTTTCAAAATCCTTCAAGAATACTTTGCTGTCTTTAATATAAACTGGCATTAAAAGAAGCAAGAAGATAATGAGACTTTACATGTCGATTAATGCTTCAACTCTTTCAATGTCAGTACTTCTAGTAAGCTTTAAAAAAATGAACTATTTTAAACTCAGTGTTCCATGGCCTGGCTCTTATGCAGTTTTCATTCTAATATAATACCTAGAATCATTAGTCATAAAATAAAAGAGCACTTCCAGGTGAAAATTACAATGGGATAATTTTTTTTTTTTTACCTGTATGGTTCCTTTCTTTCTTTCTTTTTTTTTTTTTTTTTAAACTATGGGATAGTTTTTGATGAACATTGTTTTGTTTCCTTTTATATGGGCATAATTTTTTTTAGACCACAATGGCTAATGTAGAAGGCTTTATTGAGTAACCTAATTACATTCTTTGAGCTTCCTTTTATCTAATCCTGGGTCATAAACATGTCAATGCAATTTCAGTTTGAGTTGGATAGCCCCCTTCTCAGACATCATCAGTGCAGATACAATCTATTCATAAGTAAATAGATGTAATTAGCCACTTTCAACCCAGTGGCCATTCATAGACACAGCCATTTGTGGGTATAACGATCTAGTTTCCTGTGAATGCACACAGGGATATCCAGTTAATATTCTAATCTATACGTTTAAAAATGTATATAGTTTTATGTACTTGAGCATATTTGGAAGTTAACATCTGTCAGTTACAGATAGATACACATAGGCCATTGGAAACTAAACATTAACCAGTCTTTGATAATTTTACTTTTTAATTATTTTAATAGCATTTTAATTCCAGTCAACAAACCATTCATTAACTAAATCATTTTTTAAAGGGATTTCAGAAAATCTTCCGTGGAAACTGGCTTTAATGTAACCAATAATCCCATAAGGCTCTTTACTCTGAACCACTCACTTGTAACAAGTGCTTCAGTTGAGAAGCAAGTTGGTTCTTACCCTGGACTGCAGATACCATCGGTTCTCTGCTGGCCCTATGCTGATGGAGACTTTTTGAAGGACAGAAATGAGCCTTATATTAATTTATGTTCGACTATAGAAAACAATAGTGGTGAAACTTTACCTGCTTTAAATTGGAACTTGAAATATGGAAACAGCAGTGTGGAAGAAAACTTAACAGATGAAAGTGATTTATCAGAAAATGAAAAAGCAAATGATAGTTTGCTCAGCTACTTTAAAAAGATGGACCTGAACTTAAAGCCAGAAACAATAGTAAACGTTGAGGAATCTTTCACAGAGGAACCAAGTGAAGTATTTCCATATCCTGATTTTCTCCCTTCTCCTTTCAATACCCTAGACTTGCACAAATTAGCCCTTTCAAAATCTGAAAATTGGAAAGTGACAGTAGAACCTCCAGAAAGCTCTGTTGAACGTCTGATAACTCGTTTACTAGAAATGGAAAGATTGCAACACGTGACTATCCAAAAAGAGAGGCCCAGACTACAAACTACTTTCTGTACTCTGGCAGCTACTGAACGACCCTCTTCCTCCAAAGCTATACCCAAAGTGAGACAGCCCAAACTTTCAGACCCTTTGAGTCTTCAGACGACTTGTGTAGATAAAAGTCGTGAAAAAAGAAAAAGCAATTCTGGATCTTGCAAGCTTGAACAAAATGCTTCAAAATGGAATTGGAGCAATGCTGGCAAATATAAATGGAATTCTAGACCAACATCTCTAAAAAGTTCATCCACCACCAAACAATTGGTTGCAACTTGTGATGACTTTAGGAATCTCAAAAGCTCCATTTTAAATCCATGCCAAGAACTCGCAACCAAGCCTACTTCTTCCCAAACAACTCAATCATTGGTTAAAATGGTCTCAACAAGATGTCTGCCACCGAAGTCTCCAATACCAGTCTCATCTATACCTCTGTCTTTCCCCAAAAATCAGAGAGAAGAAATTAAGGTACCAAGGACCAAAAAGAAACTTTATCAAAAAAACATAGCACTGAACAGACCATTCTATATTCAGAAGCTAAACTGTTTATCACCTTCCTTTACAGCTAAGGGTAAGTGTTCACCTATTGACCAAAAATAACTTTTCTTTCATACATCTCAATGTGAGCAAATCTGTTTCCAAGAAGCTTGGCTAAAACGTGGTTCATCATTCCGAGATACAAGTATTACACACATGCATGAGTAACTTGATGTGATGTGGAGTGGAATTTGTAAAAATCATTGCTGAGAATGTGTAAATATAAATTCAAGGGCTTCCATACTGACATATTTGGCAATCTTTTGCATGTTATGTTTCAAAGGAATGTTTCACTTAGTAAACTGTTCTTTTCAAAAGAATATTCTCTTTTGTTGTGATGGCTTCCTAGTGTAATTCCATCATCAATGAATGCTATAATCAACTTATTGCTGGTATATTTTGTGTTCTATTATAGTTTGAAGAGTGTAGTTACCTCTTTTTAGTTCTTCCCACTCTGGTTCCTTTTTCCTTTCCTTTACTGCCTCTACAAATCTCCTTTGTCTATCATTTTGACCAATCTTTTGAGTATTTGCTTGGCCATTAAAAGCTAAAATACTTGCTATTTTGTTAAGTTAATATGTGAGAGCCCCTGGGTCCTCCTGTGAAACTTAAAAAATGTTCCTTTCCCAGGTCCTTGATCATATACATGAAAGCAAGATCAGTTCCCTTGGAGACTAACTATAGTTGTAGATATGAAACAACCCTCTTCCACTCAGACTAAGTAGTTTTTTTTTTTTTTTTAAATTTTTTTTTTTCAACGTTTATTTATTTTTGGGATAGAGAGAGACAGAGCATGAACGGGGGAGGGGCAGAGAGAGAGGGAGACACAGAATTGGAAACAGGCTCCAGGCTCTGAGCCATCAGCCCAGAGCCCGACGCGGGGCTCAAACTCAGGGACCGCGAGATCGTGACCTGGCTGAAGTCGGACGCTTAACCGACTGCGCCACCCAGGCGCCCCTCAGACTAAGTAGTTTTAAAATCTCAAAGGTAAAATGAGAAAAGGTTGCTGTCCACAAGAGCAGCCAAAATCTGTTAGTGGAACTTTTCCCCAAAGTTCTTTGTTGCTGGAAGTCTTAACCCTGGTTAGTTGAAACTCAAACAGCTGAAGTTTCTTATTTAAAAAAGTGTGTGGGGATTGGAGGCAGGGGGAACTATGTAATGGACACAGCTTACTGCACCTAAGAATCAGGGAAACAAAAAAGCTGAGTCCTGGGTTCTACCACAGGTGCACAGACACAGACTCTTTTGAGAGTGGGGCCAGGGAACCTGCCTGGTAAACTTCCCAGGTGATTTTAATGCAGGTGGTTCTTGGATCCCAGTTTGAAAAACCTGAAGGAAAAACTTGATGCAAAATGCTCAGGGTTGGTTGGTGGGGATCATGTGCTTTGGTTTTCAGTTGATGGTGAATTCAAATGAGTTTTTCTTAAACATTAAAAAAGTAACACAGGATTAAAACTTTTAGGTTACCCAAAGGAAAATGAGAAATAAAAGGCCTGTTCCCACTCCCAGCCCCCCACCAAGGCAATTGATATTACATTTTTGTGTAGCCCCCCCCCCCCCCCCCCCCCCCCCCCCCATAAGATGAAATAACATGAGATCCAGACGGCGAGGTGAATTTTCAGGACGGTTCAAATACACGCTGAAGACAGCAACTGCAGCTCCTTTGTGCTATTTGTAGTCAAAGAATAAGGCTCAAGGAGTTTGCTTAGAAGCAGAGGTTAAAGAGCATGCTTAGTTTTTAGATTAGTTTCCAAGAATTTTCTGGAACTGCATCAACACAGCAATAGAAAATTAACTGTCCAGGATCCCTTGTCATAGAACAGAATTTTGCCTAAATCCCACACAGTTGGTGTCATTATCCAAAGTACTAGAACATGCCTTTGATAGAATACAAAAATGGACTCCAGCTTTCACTCTGTTCCAGCTTGCAACGAATGATCTTTGTGGTTTCCCCTCTCAACCACCCTTACTCTCATTATTTAAAAAAAATTTTTTTTAATCTTTATTTTTGAGAGAGAGACAGAGTGTGAGAAGGGGAGCGGCAGAGAGGGAGACACAGAATCTGAAGCAGGCTCCAGGCTCCAAGCTGTCAGCACAGAACCTGATGCAGGGCTCGAACCCACAAACTGTGAGATCATGACCTGAGCTGAAGTCAGATGCTCAACGGACTGAACCACCCAGGTGCCCCATCCTTACTCTCATTCTTACAGCTCTGAGTATTGAGCCTTATTTGCCAACCCTTGTACCCATTCTCATTTCTACCTTCTTTACTTGCTTGCATTTTATCCCTTCACCTTTAGGGTTGTAATGATGTAATTTTTATCTGTGAAAGCTTCAGGAAAGGGACATGCCTGTTCTGTTCACCACTGTATCCCGAACAATCATTGGTTGGCATGTAGATACCCTTCACAGTACATAAGGAAAGGACTTTACCCATCTTTGAGGACTGTTAGGTGACACAGCAGTTACAGGCACTGGCTCCAAGGCCAGACTGAGTCTGAACCCAGGCTCTGCCACTTAACAGCTATACACCTCAGTCAGGTTCCTTAACCTTGGTTCTTCACTTTCCTAATTGGTAAGGTGGATAGAGTTATCTTTTATCTCATATAATCATGTGAGGATTGAGTAAAGTGCCTGGCAAATTACAAAATAGATCAGGGAAAATAGGAATGACACAGGAGAGCACACTGAATGGAATGAGCTGCCTCAGCACTGAATTCACTGTCACTGGAGTAACAACTCAAGATTATTAATGTCCTACATCTTACAAGGCATGTGCCAGGCATCAGGGACACGGTATGAAGTGATGCAGACACTGTCCCTGGTTGTCAAGATCAGGAGTGGGAGTGGGACATGGGCAATGGGGGGGCGGTATTTTAGAGGGAGAGGTAGTAAAAGATCACAGTCAGCAGTTCCATGAAATAGATTCCCATGAATAGGATTGCTTTGGGAGGTGGGAGGAGACAGATTCTCAGCTTTAATGTCTTAGAGGTAGGGCAAATTTCTTAATGCAAACATAACCAGGCCACTTTATTTAGGATGTCATTAGACCTGAAAACTAACAAAAAAAAAAAAACAAAATAGCTACTGAAACACCAGTTTTCAATTAGTCCCAAATTGCTTTATTTTTTTAAGTTTATTTTGAGAGAGAGAACCGACAGGGGAGGGGCAGAGAGGGGACAGAGGCTCCAAAACAGGCTGTGCTGACAGCAGTGAGCCTAATGCTGGGCTAGAACTCACAAACTGGGAGATCATGACCTGAGCCGAAGTCAGCTGTTTAACTGAGCCACCCAGATGCCCCAGTCCCTAATTGTGTCCAATGTAACTATGTAAAAAACACATTTGCAGCAGTGCAGATTTCAATTATGAGGCAAAGGTACTAATTTTAACACATCATGATCATTTGTAAAAATAGTTGCCAAAATATTTTGTGTTTGAATGGAGTCCCTAAAATGAGGTTGGAAGAGGCATAATGTACATAGGAAGATGTAGCCATCTTGAGTTCATCTTGTAAAAGGATAGCCAAACATTGCCTATTTTACCCCTACAAGGAAAACTCACCACTGAGGGTGGGGGCACAGTAGTTAACCAACAAAGTCAAAAGACATGACTTCCAACGGCCTTGAAAAATTGCCAACTTCTACCACTAATTTTGAAGAAACATCTGGCAGTTTGTAACAGACATGTTTAAATTGGAAGTTAATTCTGTCCAGTAAACTTTAGTTGAATTTGGCTTAATGGCTTGCTCATATATTCCCCATGTTTAGCTCTCTAGTATTGAAGCCTTGTCTTAGCTTTTGGATCTTTCGATTTCCTCAATGAGAGAAAGCACATCTTTCTCTTTAAAGTTTGCAGCAACCTCCTCCCAAGCCCAATACACTCTGATAAAAAACAGGATCTCAAGACTCTCATGTCACTTTAGAGGAATAGCATATGGTCATTAATCGTCTGCTAGCCCAAGCAGAAAACAACTGGGGCCTTTGGGGGGGGAGGGTATCCAGAACCACTGCCATTTGGCTCATTTCTTCCCCAAACCAGGAATCGACCGCTAATGAGAGAAGGAAGCATCAGCTAGGTCAGGTGTATTCACACAGCCACACATTCTGGCTGTCTTCCATTCTCAGTCCTGCTTTGTGTGTTGAAGAGCCACTCAGCCTCACTGCCACTCTTAAGCATTTTACACGTTGTTTGGTTAAGGACATTTCCTTAAACGAAAATGGACAGACTAAAGATAGAGTCCAGTATTTGCCAGCCTTCCCCATCTGCAATGAACCAATTGAATGAAATCATTACAGAAGAGGAAGTTCTCTCCTTACTATGTTTCTATTATTAGGAAAACCAAATCAGAACTATATGTACCAAGAATAGGAATCCAACACCCTTCGTTTGGTGTGTGTTGTGCACTTAGTCGCTAGGAAGTATTTTGATGTTTGTAAGGAAGATACTAGGCTGTTTCCAAACAGCAGGTTCTGTGAAAGGGCATATTCTGCCAAGTGGTTTGGTAAACTTCTGTCTATACCTTTGCCCTCACTGGGATGCACATCAGATGTCTTCTGAGAACCTGTAAATACCACTCTAACTTAATCCGGCAGTTGCCAATCAGATTTGAGCACAGAATACCTTTCAAGGCAGATCTATGAACACCAGTAAAATAGCATCTAAGAAACTTTAGGTAGGAAATGGTGTTTTAATTTAAAACTAAACACAAAATACCAAAGGAAAAAATCAGGAGACAATCTGGTAACAAGAGGCATATTTTATTAAGGTTTCCCAATAATTGGAAACATTGTTTCTATTTAAAATGCAAGTTACAATTCAAATGATACCATGAGTAATTGGGATACACATTGAGTATTTTCAGAGACCAGCTTCCATATCTTGATCACTAAATGGAAAGATTCTTCAGAAGAACAGTCCCTTACCCTACATACAGAAGGAGAAAAAAACAATTAAAGATGCCATGATGATATCTATCAACTAACTGGAAAACATTTTAACTCAATTTAGTGTACATTATTGACATGTAAAAAAACACAAATGAATCTGTAGTGAACACTTCCAAAAGGAAGACATTCCATCTAGGAGAATGATAAAACTTGTGTTGCATAATATATGCTTGAACTAGTATACTACAAGGAAAGAAACACTTTATGAAGCCCAATTTCTAATGATATCATCGTAACTCATGAAAGGAAATTACTTATTTGAATGTCTACTTCTTTCCTATCTCCACCATTTAAAAAGGGCATTCCTTAACTGCCTGGCCTAAGTTTGAAGATATGTGATTCCTGTGTCATTTCAGAGATTTTATTTCTACCTAGCCAGCTCCAGTAACCAAATGATGATCAAGTACAGGTAAAGCAAAGCAGGATGGATGCAAATATGAAACAAATGTGAGAACATTACATTTCTCTGCTCTACCACATACCATAAAACATACGTTTTTCATACTGTAGAAATGCCCTGAGTATTTGTTTTAGAGAAAAGAGGTGGTTATTATAATGGGGAAAAAAAAAGTTATAGTATTTTACAAATACAAAACTATTTTGAAGTAGTAGAGTGGAATGAGTTATACACTGGATTTGAATAAACAGGATGCTATTAATAAGGACTTAAGGGTGAAAGTGAATACTGGGAAGGTCTTCAAAGTTTATGACCAGATGCTCCCTTCCTTCAAAACTTGGATATTCCAACCTGAATTCTGAGACCTTTGAGAGTAAGGTCCACCTAGAATGGGCTCTCCAATGTATGTGCTTTCTGGATCTCACCTACCCTCTCACTACAGAAAGTAGGACCTTTTTGAGGGTTGTGTCCTAAGACTTAGGAACCCTGAAGTCTGACACATTCACGGTATATTTTGCTGTGAAGTGTAATAAAACAAAAAGCTTTACCAGAGATTAACTTATTTGAAAACTATACAGCTACTGTGAAATATGAATGTAGGTTAAAGGTAATTCAACTAAATGACCATAATCAAACACACAGGTCTTACCAAGCTCTGAATTTCTGCCTCTGCAAAATTACAAATTCTAATCAAATCCTGTGTATGTATATAAAGAATGTTTACAGAGTTCCTTTCAAATAGACAACTCTAGGAATGCTAAATTTGGGAAGATTGACTTCTCTCATTTCCCTTAAGAAGAAAAACTGACAGTGACTCTAAATACTGTGTCTATTTTAAGACCATGATTGGCACACTTGTGAAAACAAAGGGACTAAAAGGAAAGCTGGATTAAAAGAAAAGAGGATTAAGGGAGTCGAATAATAGTGTTCTTCAAATTCCACGACTTGCTATTCTTTTGCATTTGCCAAGGAGATTAGATACCTAAAGCTAAAGACTGCTTTTTTGATGTAGGAGGTTTTGGTGGTTTCTAGTTTCGTAATAACCCCTAGGGACCAATTATGACGGCCACGTGTTTAATGTGGAATCTCGCCATTGAGGAGTCTTTCCTACCAACCACTCAATGACCACTGTTTTTACTGTAGGGGAGGGAAGAAGAGGGGAGAGGCAGGAAGCACAATAAAACAAGCATGTACAGATGAACACAACAGCACTACTACTCTAAGTGCCAAACATTAACGAAACCCAAATGATAAGGCTGAAAACTAAAAAATTAGACAAAAATTAAATGGAGGATTCTTTTTTGTTTGTTTGTTTTAATCTTTTATAGGACAGAAACCTTAGCTCATGTCTTCTGGCTGTCATCATCTTCCACTGAACTGCACCTAAAACACAAAGAACAAGTAACAAGCAACTTTGTTTTTTAAAGAATAGGTAATAGTTTTGAAGGCATAAGATGAACTGTCTCTAGTGGAAGTTAACTTACTTAAATAATTATATAAAACGAAGCCATGAAAAATCACCAGAAGCATCAAAATGTTAACTATTTTGAGTGAAAATAACTACAAAAGACTCGAATATGCAGCATATGATCACCAAAATAAAGTAAATCATGGTGGGAAAATCACTACCCATTTTGTTAAGGTAGAAAAGCTGCACCTGTGAAGCCTTTTGTAAAAGGCTTCCCTCTACCTGAAGATGGAAACCAGCTTGTATTTACTTTAGTAAAGTCTAAACCATGAAGAGACGGGGTGTAGATTCAAAGTTGGCTTATTATATCATCTATCACCTTCCTGGCTGTAGTTCATTTCATGTCTTTAAATGGAGCAAAACCCACCAGAAGAATGCTGCTATTCTGATTTTTCCATTCTTGAATGCACCAAAACGTGCATCTTGTTGTAATTAGGTGCCTGGGTGAATAAAAAAATCCCATTTACAATTTAAAAATATTATTTAAACCCCAAAAATCTGATTATTTTCCACATTGCTCAGGAAGACAAGCGTTAATTTTACCACCCAAACAGAAAAGATTCATATGCATTTCTGAAAAAGCTCCCCTACCATGTTTAAAAATACGAATTCCTTTGTGTTGCAAAACCAAGCTGATTTACATGATTTTGTCTTAAATTGTGGCTAAATGTTTATCTACACATGCTGTCAGAAATAACCTTGTTAAGAAGGTGAAGCTGGTGTCTCAGCAAATCAGACCCCTTGGAGAAGGCGTTGAATGGCCTGTGCCCCGTTTTCCTTTTTTCTCTTTCCGCACCATCAGAAGGAAAAGTGAGAAAATAGCAGAAACATTAGTTAAATCCTGAATTATACCCCATAACCTACAGGAATTATCTCACTACACTGAAAGCTGACAATATTTGCAGGATTCTTTTGATGAAATAATTAGGATCCTGATTATTAATAAAATGATAAACTTGTGGCTAGGCTTTACATCTTTAACAAATAATTCTTTTAAAGACTTAAAGGAAGAAATGAAAGGTTGCTTTTAACTAGTTATGGTTTACCTGACTTACCAGCACTGAAGACAAAAACTTTTAAAAATGGCTACAAATGCCTTGTTCACAAAAGACTTTATTATCTAGTGATGCATACTGAGAACATACAGAAATCTGCATGGTCCACTTCACATGCAGTAGAACAATCTTCACTTTACAATAAGTGAGTGTCAACTGTTTTATGCAATAGACAACACTTTAAAGTCACATTCTTAAAGAAAAGCTTCATTTACAAAAGAAATAAAAGGTAAAGAAGCAATTACCGCTTTTAAAAAGCAGCTGCTTTGTTCAAGAGTGGAAGGTTTATGCCTGTATTGAAAGACAACATGATCACAAATAATGAAAACAATGAACAAATGAAAAAACACTTTTACCATAAAGCAGTACACTTTCAAAATGACATACAAATAGTTAAAAATTTCATTATGTTGTCTAACTTTTAAATATGAGGACTCTCAGAATTAGGCCTCAACATTTGTAATTAGTAAATGAAAACTACGCATTGTTTCTATGTCACTACGAACTGTATTTAACAAAATGTATATAAAGTCTATAGCAAGTTGATTTAAAAAAATTAAAGTTAATAAGAAACAGTACACTGAAGGCGCTCTATCCATCAAGCGCACACTCTTCCAATTTTAAATGTGATGAACAGAACAGAAATTGTAACTATGCCACAGTCGCGATGCCAAAAAAGAAAACGAGATCAGTTAGCACACATGCAGGGAATTCTGCCACAAAGCTAATATCCCTCATTTGTCAACTGTTCCAATAAAATAACGTCTTAAAACGCCAGTGATGTTGATGGTTTAGCTTACCTTCAGTGTACTGAATGTTGTACACAACCTGCTTTAAAAGAGGAGGCCGTCCCTGCAGGCAGGCTCAAGAAGGAACAGACCCCCTTCGGCACTGACTACGCCAAGGGCATGCCGCTGTGGCCTGCACACACACACCTAGGAAAATGTGAATATAAACAGCATTTATGCTGGCCATTTTATCTGAAGACCAATATGAAGCCAAGTTTGCTAAAAATAAATCAACCACCCAACATTACTACTCCTTTTATAACAGATGCTTTTGTCTTTTATGTGAACTGCAACCATATACATTTGCACTGTAATTCTGTGCAGTCTTGGCAATTAAAACAGTTCTACAGTGAAATTTCACATAAGACACAAAACAGATTAACTAACATTTCTAAAAGAAATATCACCCTTGGTGTTAATTCAAATATATCATGCTTCCTCAAATTTGCTGGAGAAATATTTATAAGTTTATATACATTAATAAACTGCTGTGAAATTTCTTCAGTCTTTGTATTTAATTACTCAAACCCTTGGAGCTTCTTCATCTCGTTTAAATTTTTTCCTGGATGAAGGCATGCTGTAGGGCCTGATTGATGCTAATTCGTTTAGCTGGGTCCAACATCAGGATCTGGTCCAACAAGTCCTTTAGCTGGTGTACTTTTTTACGTTGGTCTTCAGGAAGTCGCTGGCACCCAATCAAGTCAGCCAACAGGTCCTTGGTTGGATTAATGGTGCTCATGACAGTAACCTTCTCCTAAAAATAATTTTTAAAATGTGTATGTCTAAATGAGTTACTAAGCATATGTAACTTAAATCAGACTGCTTCGTCTATCAAGACTTCTAACATAGATTATCATCTACTCATTGAAAACTTTGACACAGCTTCCTCTAGTCTACATCTTTTTAAGAAGCAACCAAAAAACTTCAATGGGGAAAAAAAAAAAATCAAGCCCAAGTTAGCAATGACAATTTTTAAAAAACACTGTAATTTAATTTTGTAAAAAGAGAGAAAATGTCAAAAGAAAGAAGTCTGTGAAAACCCTAAAACAGTTTAATAATAATTAACAGTAAACACTTGAGTTTGAACTGTACTTTCCCTATCCTGAAGTGGTAACAGACACGGAAGCAAGTCCATACCAAAAAGTGTTTGTGGTTAAGTGCTCCAATGAAGTTAGGAACAGCCGATATAATGGGGCAAAAATAAAGAAGTCCTTACTTTGACCTGGAGGTTTTAGAAGGGCTCGTGTAGAATGTGTATTTCCCTTGAGGCTTGAAGTTGGACAAATTATTTTTAGGGGATGAGGAAGTACAGGAGGCAGATAAGGTCAGGACAGTCTGTGAACAAAGGCACAGAGGTGTGACACAGCAGGCCCTTTGGCTAACTGCCAAGTGTGGCATGGTGGGGTTTACAGAATACTGCGAGGGGGTGGGAACTGCTGAAGATGGCAGAGTTCATCAGAGAGGAACCCAAAGAAGGGTTTTTAAGCAGGCAGAATAACATGATCAGATTTGTTTTCAAAAAGATCACTCTGGCAAGCAGCACAAAAGCTGGATGGGAGGCCAGAATCCAAAGAACAGAGGAAGAGGGCCATTTAAATATGACCTATAATAAAAACAGACTCATTATACTAAACATTTTTAAATCCCTTCATCTTTTTCATAACCTGATTGTGTTTTATTCAGGAATTGGCCAACAGCAAAAGGAATTATTTTTAGTGTTTTAAATATTCATTGCTCCTAGTACCACCCAGCATTGTTTGTTCACAGTAAGAAAATCATTTAATGTAGCACAGCTAAAAGAGACTTACCCTCTCTGTTACTTTATCAACTTCTATATACATGAAGTTGAGGTTTTGATCAAAATGTTGGTCTTTGAATACGCCTTTCCGAATCATCTGGCAATAAAGCAAAACAAAACTTGGGTTTTGAAGTATTATGAAACAGTCTGGCCTACTAACAATTTAATACGAAACAAGTCACAAATAATATTAATTTAGTCTCTCTAGGTTTGTCTCCTTGTTTAGGAATCTTAGAGTCCTTGCTCTGGAGAGTTTAACCCCTTTGAAAGAGCAAATAGAAATGCTGTGCCTGAAACTACTTAATATCATGAAATTCAGTTTTCCCAGGCAGTGACTTAAACCAATTATAATATCACATTGTGCTTTCATTATTCAAAATTGAGGATCAAACAAAGACAAAATAATTTATGCTTAGAAAGTAAAAGTATCACACATTTGGACCCTTTTCTCTTGGCAGTTTAAGAAACCCAATGACATTTCACAAATTATGTTCCAATGGTCCAAAGAGGATATAGGTGAGACCTCATTAAAACAAATACCAACATGGTTAATTTTTGTGTAACTTCTTCTAACCAAGCCCAACATAATAGAATTTGGACAGTACCTGAAAAATACAATGGCTTCTGACCCATACGTGGAAAAATCTGTAATCTCTCAGAAATTTAGCAAATAAGCTGAAATCATCAAAGTCTAACATATGGCCCTCAGGTTTATAAATGCCTCAAGTTTCTGCTTCATTTCTGAAATAATTGTTGTAGCTGAAGCATTAAGGGTGAATTTTAGGTTATAAAGATGTCAAGTTCAAGGGAGTTTTCTTGGTAACTTCCTTTCCCAAAGAACTTCCAATCTGAATAAACTGAAGGCCATCAAGTTCCTTTTCCAGTAGTCCCCCATCATTCTCTGACAACTGAGCCCTTCTTCACATCTGAACTAACCTGACCTGCATCTTTTTTCATTCCACCTCTCAAGCATGTTTGGTGCTGTTATCAATATACGGTGTGCTCCCAAGGCTGCTTCTCTGCCCATCATTAAAGGACAATAAACAAACAAGGGAAGAACAAAGATATGAAACAGTCATATATATACACATGTATGGTGCTGAACAAATTTACGCTCATCAATCTCTCTTCCTAAATTCCAATTCTACTTCAAACTCTAGGCTCCTACCCTCCTGCTTAAAAGAATAAAGAAAAGCAAAGAGACACATTAGAGGGAAGAGGAAAATGGACTTCTCTTATCTTGACAGCTCTTGGTTGATTAGAACCACTAACTTAAACAGCAGAAATGAAAAAGAACTAAGGAATCACAGTAGCCATATACCTGCCTTTCTGAAATTGTTTTATAGACACTACTGAGGACTAAGTGTCAGCAATCCACTGGTCTACAATAAACTACTGCTAAGACCTCAAAAAACAAAAAGCAGCTCACACTAACGTCCTACCTTATTAGGCATCTTTCCTTTGAGATCCATGGCGAGCTTCAACATATGGTTATTGGTTTTGCCAGGAAACAAAATTTTTCCGGTGTAGAGTTCATATAAGGTACAACCCACAGACCACATGTCTATACCATAGTCATAGCTTTTCCCTATAACTGAAAACAAAATGGGAGTGTTAATACATGATGATAAAAACAATCAACTACAATTTATTTTCATTAATGAGGGATTAATTTAGCTCGGCCTCCATAACTGCAATCTTAATACCTCACTTTGGCATTAGCTTTATGTTTTTCCCCCCACTGATTCTTAGTAGACTCTTAAACTAAAAACCTTAAAAAATGAGAAAATGCAGAAGGGACTGAAGAGGGGTGTGGAAGAAAGTGTGTATTTCTTTTTTCATTTCACCTTTGGTGGAGGTGCTAACCAGCCTCAACCAAGGCAACAGGAAGAGAAAAAACAAAGGTCCCATATAATCCATAAATTTGATAATCAGACCTTGAGTAATCAAGAGCAGTCTTCTAAAGCCGAGGATTTTCCAGAACTGTTTTGCTACTCTTGCCAGACATGATCAAGACTCCTGTCACAACTACCACCATTCCACCTGAGGAGGATGAACTTGCTACGGTTCCCTTCCTCATGAATGACCTCGAGCAGCTGCTGAAGTGCGATGGAAAACAGTACTTAGACATTAAATATGCTGTTTCCACTGCATATGATGGCCCAGGTCAAAGAACAGCTGAAGAGACTTACTGATTTCAGGAGCACGATAAAATCTACTGACAAGATAAGGTGTTATGTCATTATCCGCAACATGTGAAGCCGACCCAAAATCGCAGAGCTTTAAAATAGTTTTTGATTCATTAACCTGCAAAACATTTTATCATGGAAGTTTAATTCATGCCAGAAAGAATTAAGACAAATAATCAGATAAAAAACAATGGGTTTTGAGAAGTTATTTCCAATACTGAAAACAAAGTTACCCATTTAAAAATTCCTTTTCTAATTATCTTAGAACTCAATTTCCTAATTATAAAAAATTAAGAGCTATCAAGTATTTGATTATAATTAGTTAAAAGAACTTTTTTCAGTGAGGAAATATGGAATGCCAAGTACAATTTTAACTTATGCTACTTTGAAAAGGGAGGGGTCATAGAAAAATCTCATTGAAGCAAAGCATCTTCTAAAAATCCCCAGAATACCTGAATAAAGTCAAGTTACTAATTTAAAGGAACATGAACACGTTTATTAAGAAGGGATCACATTTAGATTCTAACTTTCAATTGACTGAGGTTAACTTTCAGTTGCCAGAAAACTATGATAGCAATGAAAGCAGAGGACGATTCAGATTAAATCTGGACAAAATCAGAGCAAAAACATTCTTCACCGGAAGCTGCTAGACCATCCCAAATTTAGCAATCACTTCAAGTCTAAAAAATACTAAATCCCTTAAATATAAAAAAGGTATTAGTCAAGAAAATGTTAAATATATTTGGCACAATATTTGATAAATATGAACTCTATATTAGTCATTTGTTTCTTTTTTCCTTTGTAAATACTTCAACATACACAGTAACAGTGACATCTGCTGAGAAAGGCTGGAGCTGCTCCCATGGCTGCTGCCACTCATGAGTCAGAAGCATGTTCAGGATTAACAAGTGAAGATAATTCATATTCCAGAGTCCCTTCCCCCCTTCAAAAGAGACACACACAAATTCCGAGTTGGGACTTGAACTTGGCCTATAGTTCCCACCCCAAAGAAACATAACACTTTAACATAAACACTTTCTACTGGGATATCCAAGTCTGGTCAGTGTTACAGATTGGCCCATTACAGTTGATATCCACAGAATTAAGCTAATAATGGAAATGATTATTTTTAACTGCCATATCCGTAACCATTCTCTTCATCTGGGGTCTCAGGAAGATAGGGATCTTCAAATGGAAAAGTACTTGTGAAGCTTTTTAAAAAGTATAAACTGCATTCAGCTACTTAATTAACGAAGCAGTTTAAAACCCAGAGAAACCTCAGGACAATTTTAAAATTAGAATCTACTAGTTCCACTGACAGGAGTTCCACTCTTGGGCTGGCTAACATGCCTTAAATGATAGCAGGGGAGCCACACTTATGTGCATTTCAGTTTGGCTACATAATTTCTATCCTCTCACAAGGAATGTGGTACTCCTACCACACTGATGGTTGAAATCCTGGGCTAGAAGTTTTGGATTTTCATTCACAAGCAGCTCCCTGTGATCTCTGAGGTCTATTTCCTCCTTTCTTGGGAAGGAGAGACAACAGTGTCTGAAGTCCATGTGAAAACCTTATGAGAGTAGCATTAACTCAAAGAAAATGAAGTTTTAAAAATAAGAGCTCCTGAATACTGGCAAAGGTCTTATTCTTTAACTTCTATGGTGGTTAAACAGATTTTCAATGCAGTTACCTTTAGGTTTTATAGATCTTACACATTCTTTGATATGAATGGTATATCTCACAATTTAAAGAAAACTGAGGTAAAAACTAACTATGAAGTTGACTAGGCAAGTCTACAATTCATTGATTTCACTGTAATTACTCAGCTCTTCTAACCCCAAATTATACTGGATACGCAATACATTGTAAAGTCAGACAAAACATGCTAAGATGGAATGTCTCATTATTTATGTGCTAGTCTAGAAGAAAATATTTTAAGATATTAAAAAAGCAAAAGAAGAATCTGAACTAACAGGTAAGTTACTGACAAGGGATCCTTAAACTTTAATGGGATCGTAATCTTTTAAAAGTATAGAACATGTTACTAGCAGACAAGTTAGGAATTCCTCAAGTTGTGAACATACCCGCAACTCTGAACATCTCAGAACAGGGGTGAAGAAATGGGGCCAGGGAGGGAAGAGGTATGTGTGCATTCATCACTCCCCTATAAGGATATATTACTTTTAAATTTCAAAAACATGTACTCTGTGAAAGCTGCATCTTATACCAGAAGTCCTTAGGAGATAAAGTCTGAAAGGGACACCTTTCAGTGTAATCACAACTGAGTTACTGTGTTTGGACCCCCTCCTGGGCACCTACAGACAAACTGTAGATTTAAGAGATAATTCTCCTTAAGTGTCTCTAACCCTGTCAGACCACAGAGAACAAAGAGTTGTGAACATTCCTAATTTCAAACAACACATATGCATCTTTTCTTTTTTTTTTTTTTAGATACCAGAAGAAACCCACCATTACTCCATTAAAGCACTCCTGAGATTTATGTGTACTCTAAATCCATCAATCAAAAGGAAAAAATTGGGGACAATAGCCTATTTCCTTTCTTTACACTTTACTATGAAATTTCATGGACCAACTTCCATAAAAGTAAACCCTGGTTAAGTCCTTTGTAATGGGTAATTAATATACTGAGTTGTTCTTCTAAGACATCGTTTCTAGAATAATACAGTGGTAATCACATCATTGGTAAGAAACTTTACGGGTGTACAAGGCAACCTGACTGATGGACTTACCAGGATATTGTCTGGCTTGATATCTGCATGTAGGATATTGCATCTTTTAAGGAGTTTTAATGCCAAGAACAGCTGCTGACTATAGGATCTCACGGCTTTAATATGAAGACCAACATCTTTACCGTATTTTTTTAACACCTCTCGTAAATTCATACTTTTAGGAGAGAAAAGCAACAACACAAAATTAGGGGTTACAATGCAAAATGGAAATAAAAAAGGCAAAATCATGTCCAAGCATAAAGTAAAATCAAATCTGCAATCTGGATTATAATGAAAGTACCTGTTCAAGAACCTCCTCAGATATTTAATAAATTACTCTACATTGAAATTAGAGCACATGAATCTGTGTGTATATAACACAACTTTCCAGTAAAACTCAATTTTCAAAAATAGAAGGGAAGACATACAATGGTAAAATTCCTATTGATTTCAGAATGGTTTACATCTGAAAGCCCAAAACTAAAGCCATACTTTTGAAAATCAAAATTGTATTTTCTTACTCCACTATTTCCATTTCTTTTTATCATGGTGTAAAAGTATTGAACTTTCGGAGAACCTCTGTTGTGCTGATGGCTACAGGAGATTAGAGTTTGGCACACGGTATGCAGTCAATTAGTGTTTATACATTAACTATTGTCAAGAAACTAGTTCTTAACCAAAAGTAAAAGACAAACCCAGAGCTAACTGGAAAAATAAAACACACAGAAAATTTGTCATCGCATTTATCTAAGTGTTTAGTAATGTACAGATTTGACAGCTTACCTCAGAGGCTCAAATACGAGACAGAGATGCTGCTTGTGATAAAAGTGTCTGAAGAGTCGCAAACAATGAAATTTGTCATCAGGATCAGCATCATTAAGTTTTTTCAAGAATTCTAGTTCTTTTAAGCCAGTTTTTTGCCTGAAAAGTAAAAGAAAATCAAAACTGAACACAATACAGATTAAAAAAAAAATCAAACAATATTAAACTAGTTCCAGTCTGATGTATTACAGGTGATAAGCAGTTTGGAATTTGTTTTAATAAATCTAATAAATCTATTGAGGACTGACAAGTCTGTATATCATTAATGCAATAATTTATACTGAGCCAAATATTGTTCTCATGCAGTTAATTTCCACAATTAACAGAAATTGTGGAAACACTAAGAAACAAACCCACATTGCTTGAAGGGAATTCAATCTTGCACATATTTTATCTCAAAAACATCTTGATGTAAATGTTATTTTAACAAAAACAGAACCACCCTGTACAAGTTCTGGTGTAAGAGTCTAATAATGGATGTCTTACCAAGTATTAAATATTTGGTTTTCCTCTAAAATTCTAGTTACAATTTAATGGACTATTACTCGACAATCAAAAAGAATGAAATCTTGCCATCTGCAACAACATGGATGGAACGAGAGTGCATTATGCTAAGCAAAATTAGCCAGAGAAAGACAAATAGCATGATTTCACTCATATGTAGAATTTAAAATACACAACAGATAAAACATAAGGAAAGGGAAGCAAAAATAATGGGGGCGCCTGGGTGGCTCAGTCGGTTAAGCGGCCGAATTCGGCTCAGGTCATGATCTCGTGGTCCGTGAGTTAGAGCCCCACTTCGGGCTCTGCGCTGATAGCTCAGAGCCTGGAGCCTGTTTCAGATTCTGTGTCTCCCTCTCTCTGACCCTCCCCCGTTCATGCTCTGTCTCTCTGTCTCAAAAATAAATAAATGTTAAAAAAAAATAATGTAAAAATAGGGAGGGGGACAAAACTTAGAAGATCTAAATAGAGAGAACAAACTGAGGGTTGCTGGAAGGGTTGTGGGTGGGGGGAGGGGCTAAATGGGTGATGGGCATTAAGGAGGACAGACACCTGTTGGGATAGCACTGGGTGTTGTATGTAGGGGATGAAATCACTAGATTTTACTCCTGAAATCATTACTGCACTATATGCTAACTAACTTGGATGTAAATTAAAAAATAAAAATAATGGCAAGTTGACTTTAACATCAACTCAGTGTGTGGTTATGGATTGTACTTATTAGAACATATGGATATGGCAATTACCTCTACTGTATAAAAGAAAAAGGGCATCAGATTCAATACCATCATTCTGTCATTTTAGAACTGCAATACTTTTATAGACTGTTACACTTTTTAAAAATCTTCATGTGTGAATACCTGTGTTTTTAGGTTTCATTACATATGTCTTCTGAACTTACATGAGCTCATTGTTTCTGATGATTTTTACAGCAACTTCTTGGTTTGCTCTTGCATTATCTCTGGCTCGTACAACGTTACTGAATACACCCTGGCCAGTGTAGCCATACACATTGTAACGCTTATCTAGGACTTCACCTATGTTCACGCCTAGAAAAGTAAATTAAGAAATGGGAATTTTGAAAACAATAAATACTTAAGAAAACTCTGAGATACACATAATAAAAAGAAACACAGTGCAGTCACTTAAAAAAATGTGTCAAATCTCTACTGTGTGTTTGGTGTCCTAGGCACCAGGGAGAATCAAAGCCAAGCCTCCATCATTCGTCACTCTTTCATAATGTGGTTCAAGCTGCATGCCCACTTCCTATCCACTGCTGAGGATTTCAACATTGAGTAGGGAAGAAATGTGCTCACTGAAGTGTTTCCAACTGTAGTCCTGCAGGACAAATACTGCATGACTGGCATCCCAAGCTCCTTGTATGTCGTTTTTCTTGGTTTTCAGATCAAGACGAGCAAGTGATGTTCCCCCTTCCTCCTGGAGGCTTATCTCATGGCTGAAAACAACTTTGAATAGATTTAAGTTGCACATCAAGTTTTTACCTCACTTCTATTCATGAAGCTCGTGGGCTGCTTACTAGATTACAACATGGGTTCATGCAGCTATCCGATGTGCCATACTTTGTAAGTGCTGGCGCTGTGATGGGACTCTCAAGAGTTCTCCAACGTGTGACTGCATCAAGCAACAGAATTCTATAAAATATTTTAGAACTCTAAAATTAATCAGAACCGTGAACTTACGGTAATAGCCTTCTGCATCTGTCCAGTTATCCCTGAGGTTGGGATTCTCTTTGAAATCTTTCCCAATACCAGCAGCCCGAAGACGAGCACTCTGAAATGAAATGAAGGAGGCAACAAGAGAGCCATTTACCTACTAATCTGGCAGACATTTAAAATACTTCCTTTAAAACAAAAATGGGCAAAACAAGCTATAATTCAATAAAAACATCTTATGCCAAATTAAGTAAACTCTTACCATCACCTGGAAACATGAGTAACAAAGTCTCTTGTATCACAATAACGCTCAGGAAAAAAGTTAAAGTATCTTCAAGAAATCTTAGGAATATGACTAGGGCATTATAAATGAAAAAGACTCAAAACCAGGTCTGGTTTTCGATAGCTATTAATAGACAAAGGGGGACAAAAATTACAGATGGGCACTCAGTTAACAATAGGTAGCCAACATTCTCTTCTACCAATTCCACATTTCTTATACTGCCTTGTCTACTTGCCACCCCTTGACTCCTCTTCCCACATATGCATGAAAGGTCACTGGCTGTACTAACAGTTTGTGTGGGAAATTAAGAATATTACAAACCACTGTCCATGATACCCAGAAGGCCCCTGTCACCCAAGCAAATGATGGGCACTGATACTTTCACTGGCTCAATCATCATTTCATCATTCCTTAACCTAGCATTATTTAGTATTTCTGTTTAAAATACAGACATAGGGGCGCCTGGGTGGCGCAGTTGGTTAAGCGTCTGACTTCAGCCAGGTCACGATCTCGCGGTCCGGGAGTTTGAGCCCCGCGTCAGGCTCTGGGCTGATGGCTCAGAGCCTGGAGCCTGTTTCCGATTCTGTGTCTCCCTCTCTCTCTGCCCCTCCCCCGTTCATGCTCTGTCTCTCTCTGTCCCAAAAATAAATAAATAAAAAATAAATAAATAAAAAAAATAAATAAAATAAAATACAGACATAGACACATGGGCCCATGATCAAGGTCTTCCGGGTCCTAGACACAGACTGCTTAATCCTACTCCATTTTTAATTTCCCCTTTTTATGTTTATCCCCCTACTTCCTCTTCTTGCCAAAGCCTCCTTATTTCTCATATTCTCTTGAATTTATAATGAAAAAATCCCATACTTTTGAGTATGTTTTTAAGATTTTTTCAAGAAAAGAAACTGGAAACATGGCTAAAAAGCCAAAATTTCTTAATCCCCTGCCTTAGAATAACACTCAGAACTCTTTAATGACTTTATTAGGACGCAAATCCTAACTTTTCAATCACCAATAATATCGAAGCCCAAAGTGGACTCTGCTCTAATACCAGCTTGGAAATTATTGGTATCATCTTGTCTCAGCTAACTATGCCCTACACACACACACACAAACACACACACACTTTTAAATCCAAGAAAATGTTGCTTGAGAAAAATAACTACACATTTAAGTCATTTGGTGTTTAACTTTTCTGAAGCTCCCAAACTGTTCTGCTATACTTGTTTTTAAAATATTGACCTAATTTCAGACTTCGAGAAATGTTGCAACATTAGTACAGAGAGTTTCCAGATAACCTTCACTCAGACTGTCCAAATGTTAGCATATATTTATCTATTATTCTCTCTATATACATATACAACGCTTATGTATTTCATTTAAAGTTACATAAGTAAAATTACTTACATCAAAATAGGCAGCAAACATATCATCAGATTCGGTAAACATATCAGGTGCCAACAGCTTCTTCTGAGATGAACCTAAATGGAAATGAACAGTAATATTTGAAAAATGAAGGGATACAAATTAAAACACAAATCAGTCATCAATGTAAAATCACTAACAATTCAAACTTTCTTTCCTCTTGGACGAGTTTTTCATTAATACCTGTCCAAAAGTTACTTTAACACTTAACATATATAAGGCCATCCATTCTTTACTAAAAAGATTCATTTCAGAAAGTTGAAACACCTAATTATCAGTACTTTCTCCAATGTTAAATTAATATGCTAATAGGTAAATAATGATTATGTATTAAAATCAAAGTTCCTCTTCAAAAAATTCTATTTCTAGGAGTGCCTGGGTGGCACAGTCACTTAAGCTTCCAACTTCAATTCAGGTTATGACCTCGCGGTTTGTGAATTCTAGCTCTGTATTGGTATCTGTCAGCTGGCTTCAGATCCTTGGTCTCACTCTCTCTCTGCCCCTCCCCTGCTTGTACTTTCCCCTCTCCCAAAAATAAACTTTAAAAAAAATAAATAAATTCTAGGGGCAGCTGGGTAGCTCAGTCAGTTGAGCAATCGACTCTTGATTTCAGCTCAGGTCACGATCTCACAGTTTCAAGTGTTTGAGTCCTGTGTCTTGCTCTGCGCTGCTGGTGTGGAGCCTGCTTGGAATTATCTGTCTCGCCAATGTTACCCTCCCACCCCCACTCATGCACATGCTCTCTCTCTCTCAAAAACAAAAAACAAAAAACAAAAAACCCAACAAGAACCCCCACAAAAACAAGCCCTGATAAACAAGAACTCAGACATTACTTGGGAGAGGCAAAACTGTGTAAGCCTTACAGCATAAAATCTGGAAACACAGCACAACCGTACTCTTTAGACCCAGCAACTTCACTTGTACAAAATCATCTCAAAGACAGAGTGGTACACATTAAAAAAATGACAATGCACAATCGCATTATAATTAATGGTCCAATAAATACTCAACAACTGGAGATAACCCAAACACCTACCATTAGAAGACAATGAATAAACTTTTGCACATTCATTACACTGGAATAGTACACAGCTATAAAAAGGAATGAAGATTTTTTCACATCAAGGAGTGTATATATCTTTGTGTGTACTTGTATACATAGGATACAAATACACACATATGAAGGACCATTTTAATAATAAAACAAAATTCCTAAAAATCACAAGCAAAAGAAAAAAAAATAAACCTAAATCTATTAAATGAGTGGTATACCCACACAAAGAAGTATTTCAAATGATTTTACACTTTGGAATGTATCCCAAGGATAAAAAGAATATTGATCATACTGATAACTATGTAAATAAAAGCTTCAAAATAACCCAAATAATGTTATTAGGGGTCAAGTTTTTCACTAAAATATAAATATAAAATCAAAGAACTTAATAAAAACCTTATAGAAGTACGAATTTGAATTGGCACTTTTTTAGTATGAACCTCCCCCTTCCAAAAAGGTATGTATGTCCTAGCTTTGTCCACTGAAAAGTCCCATGAATAACAGGCACCCCTACATGCCCTGTGACCTCTGAATGGAATTTCCTATTAAATGGCACCAGCGTTCCTTAGATCAACAGCTGTTTCTGTTCTGGGACAAGATACCCATAAGGTGAGCCTGTGAAATCTCACACTGTGGTAAAACTAATTTTGCAAACTACAGTGAAGCAAATTTGGCCCTTTATTTTCATATGGTCCATTTTTATGTTTTCAAAGATTTTGGGGAAAAACATGAGAATATTTTGTGACGTTTGAAAATTATTGAAAATTTAAATTTTGGTGTCCACACAGGTTTTTTTGGGGGGAACACAGCTGCTTCTGCTCTACAACAGCAGAGTCCAGTAGTTGGAACAGAGAAAAAAAGTCTAAATTATGAAAACCTAAAATATTCTCTGACCTTTTACAGTTTGCCAACCCCTGTCCTAGAAAGAATAATATTAATAAGTATATATTACCAATCAATCCTGTAGGGTGTGGGTCAAAAAGACATTAGAAACCAACTTAAAAAGGCTCCTCCCCACCTCAGTTGCAAAGAGAATTTAAGTATACAATGATACGAAATCATAAAAACATAACAAAAACTACCAAAATTTCACTGGTTATCTCTGGAGGTTGCTAATGTACCAAACTTTATCTATGCTAAAAATTAGTCAATAAAAGAAAATAATGAAGAATTTATCCCAACTCTCCTGTACAAACTATGTTTCACGGTAACCAAAGAATGGAAACCTTTTCTTTTATGGAATTACAGGTAGTAATTATAATTTAAGAATCACCACTTTGGAGTGTGTCCACACCCCCCACCCCTGCCCCTCATGAAAGAATGGATCTGAGTAATGATCACCAATGGCTACTGAAACTGCTAGGTGAACAGCTGAAGGTAAACTTCATATTGGACAGCTATGGATCTTCCTATCTGAACACACAATCTCAAGGTCAATAAAAACAGGACAAGCACACACTACACACCACCTGATGTGATGCAAGTGCACACCACTACTTATGAAGTATTCTTGCCAAAAAAGTTAACTTAAATCTATTCAAGTCTCCAACATGTAGTGTTCAAGAAACACTGAAGATAGAGGAAATAGGATAAATTGACACAAGAATGTGGTAAAATCAGAGTGCAAAGAAAAGTTAATAGGACACATGGCCCCAGTATCTTCACAAGTAAATGGAAAAGGGGGAGGAGGAAAGGATGAGAATATTAAAGACTCTGAGACATTGAGAGAGATATAGGCATCTTATGTGGATTCTGATTCAAACCAGCCAACTGTAATTAGATATTAGATATTTAAAAGCAATCAATTTTTTAAGTAATGTTTTTTTAAAAAAAGTTCTATTGGGGCGCCTGGGTGGCTTGGTCGGTTAAGCGTCCGACTTTGGCTCAGGTCACGATCTCACGGTCCGTGAGTTCGAGCTCCATGTCGGGCTCTGTGCTGACAGCTAAGAGCCTGGAGCCTGTTTCGGATTCTGTGTCTCCCTCTCTCTCTGCCCCTCCCCTGTTCATGCTCTGTCTCTGTCTCAAAAATAAATAAACGTTAAAAAAAAAAAAAAAAGTTCTTATCTAGCAGAGATACAAAACGAAGTATTTATAGACAAAATGAAATCATGGCTGGGATCTGCTTTAGGATACTCTAGCAAGCAAAACAGAAGCTAGTGACTTTTTAAATATATGTATGTATGTACGTATTTATCTTAAGTAAGCTCTGTGCCCAACATGGGGCTTGAACACATGACCTCAAGATCAAGGGTTGCATGCTCTACTGACTAAGCCAGCCACGCGCCCCAAACAGAAGGTAACAAACAATGTGGGATTCCGTATACTGTTTTAGGTTATGTGAACTAATAAAAAATATTTATAAAGAACATTCACTGGGACACATTTAATACTATATTACCATAAGATTTAACAGGGGTTAACAGGGGCAACATTTCTAATCCCTTTCACTTTTCCCCATTCCAAAACAATCTCTTTCATTATTTACAGAGCTAAAAATTGAGAGAAAAGCATGATCAAAACAAAAATCTAACTTACCATTATTCTGTTCAACTGTCATTAGATTATGCTTGGCTTTTACTGAAGCCTCAAATGTATCAACATTTTCCCGTTCATACTCTTTAACATCAGCAGCTACCCTTTCTAGAATGTCATCTGGAGAAGGTGACCGCGTACAGGTACTGCTCTGGGGGCTGCTGGGTTCAGATGGCACAGACATATTGCTATCTTCAGCAAGATATTTATATTTCTGTAACAACAATACAACATATTATTTTCATAAAATCCAATGCATATTTGCTAAAGAGGTATTGCACTGAAAAGAGTGTTAAATAATGTTAAAAAATTTTTAAAGAGTATTGATGCCTTCACTGAATCAGATCCACAATCCCTTACATATAATTCCAAAATCCACACAACTCTGAAAGAGATTTTCTATGTTCGGTGCACATTCATTAGGTGACAAAACCTGACATGAACAGATGTGATGCTATTTGTAGTCTTATTTTTATCTCCCCCAGTGTGAACAGAATATGCCTCACTGCAGAAATAGTACTGTGTTTGATAACGGGGTGCTGCTCCTAGAGCCCACTGATGGGGCTAAATAATATACATAGATGCACCATATTACCTTTCTAAAATTCAAATAGTTCTGAGTTCTGAAGCACATCTGGCCCCAAGGGCTGGAGATAAGGGATTGTGGACCTGGGCAAGAACAAAAAAAGATTCAACCAAGTCTTTAGGGATATCAGTTTAATAACAACAATTTCATCAGTGCCCCAGAAAAGGTTCTCTGGAATTCCAGTTTTGCCCTACATCTTCTGATGATTCAAGTTCTTTCCTTTGCTCTGACATAACAGTACATGGTTTATGATTTGCTACGTATGTGTAAGTGAGCTGGTATGACTGTCCTTTGCTTTTGTCTAATGTCCTTATAGCACCTCAACATTTTTTTACTTCTTCCAGAATGCATTCTCAACTTCATTGCTCACCTTCCATTAGGGGAAAACTTTACACTTTACAGGGACTGCCATCCACAAAGCATCTAGTGGCCATGGCTTTAAGTCAGGATGGCCGAGGCATAACTGACAATCTTCCAAGGAAGGTAACCAAATCATTAAATGAGAATATAAAGACCTATGTATAACACCCTTTCCCCACCCCCACTGTCTTAATCACCTAGCTCTAAACAACTCAAACTTATTTTTGAGATGTTCCATGTAAACAATCACATTTGCATTAGAAATTTACCATTTTTTTTAGACCTTAAAATAGTTCTCCGCCCCCACATAGAGAAATTCTTCCAATTTATTCTATACTCACTTATGAGGGGTTTCTTAAAAACAAACAAAAAAGAAGGGCGCCTGGGTGGCTCAGGTGGTTAAGCATCTGACTCTTGATTTTGGCTCAGGTCATGATCTCAGTTTTTGAGTTTGAGCCCTATGTTGTGATTCTCTCTCTCTCTGCACCCCCCCCCCCACTCATGCTCTCTCTCTCAAAACAAGTATGTAAACTTTATTTATTTAAAAAAAAAAATTTTTTTTTAACGTTTATTTATTTTTGAGACAGAGAGAGACAGAGCATGAATGGGGGAGGGTCAGAGAGAGAGGGAGACACAGAATCTGAAACAGGCTCCAGGCTCTGAGCAGTCAGCCCAGAGCCCGACGCGGGGCTCGAACTCACGGACCGCGAGATCATGACCTGAGCCGAAGTCGGACGCTCAACCGACTGAGCCACCCAGGCGCCCCAAGTATGTAAACTTTAAATTTTTTTTTAAAAAAAGCAAATTTCAAATTTTATGTCTTATAAAAGGTTTTTGTCAGAATCCTCTCTATAACAAAACAAGGCAACCATTTCAATTTTATTAAGAAATTATCTTTTCAAATCTCACAAAGATAATTTTACACATACACTTCTTAAAGATTTACTCAATTGCTGTTACCATCACTTCTTTATACATAAAAACTATTTTTACTAAAAGAGTAATTATTTCAGAAGGGGTGCTCAAAATTTCACTAATATCACACACCTGAACAATTGCCTGCCTCTGTATTCTTCTCTGTTCTATTAGGGCTTCTTCATCTTCTTCCTCTACATCAAAGTCTTCAAGGCTTAAAAAAAAAATGTACACATATATACACATAATTAACTTCAAAAATCCTTAGAGACTCACAAATAGTAACTGCTATATAAATTAAAAGAGCTGGAAAACGTAAGTGATCAGCTAATTGCACCAAAGTCTTAACCCATCCTACTGTATTCTGTTTCTAAACTCTCTTAGTTGCCTGGTTTGGAAACCTAGCAAGTAATTTAACCTTCTGTGTCTCATTTTTCTCCTCACTTGTTTCATGGCACCAAACTAGGGAACAAATGAAAGATCCCTAAGTTCAAAAAAGTCACTCCCGGCTCTTCCATGACCTTGGTATTACTAAAGTCATTTCATTTACCTAGCCTGTTTTAACCTTTATAGAACAAGAGGGTGAGACACATAAGCAAACTAATACCTTTTCTGGGTCACAGAAAGCTGCAGATCCTTGGAAAGCTATGGATCTTTTCCCTATCAAAAATGCACATGTAAATATCCACATACAGTCTGAAGGGGAATGTGGCTCTACCCCCAGACACTGCCCTGACTGTTCCCAATTTCCTCCCAAAAAACTCCACAATCTTTGCAATCCCTCCTAGTATAGGTGTTTCTATGATCTGCTGAATGTTCACTGCAGACAAGCAAAATGCATTCTCAAGGTTATCACGATGTTCACTTAACCTTCATTTAACTTTCATATCACCTAAGCTCTTTCTTGACGTCAGCACTACTGACATTTTAACAATTCTTCATTATGGAAGAGGGCATTGTCCTATGCACTGGCAGATATTGAACAGTATCTCTGGTCTCTAGCCACAAGATGACAATCAAAATACGTTTAGATATTGCCAAAGTGTCCCCGGAGAAGCAGATTACCCCCAGCTAAGAACTATTGCTCTAGATTAGTCTCATTTTTTGAGATGTTCCACCTACACAACTAAATTTGCATTAAAAAAAAAAAAATTCTCTGTTAGACAATGAAATGTTTTTGCATTTTCCACATAGTAACAGGCATATCTACCACCAGATAGCCTCAACTGCAAAGTAGGTATCATTTTACACAAAGTGAAAAGTTTAAATATTAGTATACACCCGCACACCCACACCACTGCAAAACTGGTAATCAAGATTGGTAGAACTATCTAATATATCTGTTGTCTCTAATAAAAATGAAGGGAAGGCTCATGATAAATTGATAGCCCAATGTTCATTCCAGCAAAAACTGAAGCCTCTAAATTCAGAAAACCATGACCTCTGCCACATAACTTATAAAATATGCACAAAAGATTAACTTTTCAATTCAGGACCTAATGAATGGATTCGCTTGCTATATCCAGGTGGAAAAGTAAAGATTTCCAGGTCAAATAGTACTTGTCTAAATTGAAAAAAGGAAATTATGGGAAATTCCATTCTTACTTATCATCAGATGAAGATTCTTGTTCAACTTTCATTCCTTCAGAAAGACTTCCTTTAAATTTATCTTCTTTTACTTTGCTTCTGCTCCTACGTCTACGACCACCCCGTGATCGAGACCGCCTTCTCAAGCGTGACCTGCTCCTTCGACCTCTGTCCCTATTTGGTTGGGTTAGGGGGAAAATAAATAAATAAATAAACACACACACACACACACACACACACACACACACACGTGCACTTTAAAGGTCAATTAAAGGTGGGAAAGCTGTGGGTGTGTTGGGCAAGAGTATACAGGAACTTTCTGTACTTTTCAAAAGCTCAATTTTGCTGTGAACCTAAAACTGTTCTAAAAATAAAATCTTTTAAAAAGGGGTTAATTAAAAATTTAAGGTGAAATAACACACCAGAAAGATTGGGGTAATCAGCTTAACTGAAAACAACTAAAACACAGTTACTGTTCTTATTGGACTGCAAAAGGACACAAAAAGAACTTTGGGGGCGATGGAAATATTCTTGATTATGGTGATTATGTGACTATGTGTTTGTCAAAACTCACATAACTTTACACCAACAAGGGTGAATTTACTTTATGTAAATGTTTCAATAAATGAGATTAAAAAAAATATCACCGTTAATAAGGCACAGAAAATACAAACAGGACAAAAATTCTAAGTCTAATTAATAGGGCCCTCAGACAGCTTTATAAGTGTCTGAAGGTCTTGCCTCATGTTAAACAAAAACCGGTTCAAGCATTAAAGGTAAAGTTTATGTTAGAAAGATGCTGTAGAATTCCAAACAGAAAAGGCTGCTAAGTCTACAGAGAATTGGCAAACTGCCTGTTAATGTCACATCTGACTACCAGGCTTATGTCATATTTCTTAAGAAATCTTACTAAAAATGACATGAAGGGAACAACTAAAGAATGTGAAGAGCTATTAGGACAATAGAGATGTCAACAAAATCTTGATGTGCACACTGGACAAAAAGAGTAGTAACAGATCAAATCTAAACATAAGTCTAACAGGAACAGACAACATATATAAGAAACAAGTAAATCCATGCCACAAAACTCCAGAAAGCCTCAAGCATTGGAGACACCATATCCTGTAGGTAAAAGCTAAATAAAAACTGGTTGAAAAGCCTTTAGGAATAGCTGGCTTCTGTGTATTCTGCCTCCTTCCTGACTCAGCAGAAAATGCCAACCATTCCCCTTCACATTCTGGCAAAATACTTAAATTTATAGAGGTGTTATCAAAACTGACCCAAGGTAGCGGGGAGGCACAGTACTGAAAATGGAAGGATTAGGGGAAGTCTACATTATGAAGAATCAGAACTCTACTGGCAGCCATGTCTACATTCTCCAGCAGATGAGAGGATTCTGGAAAACTGCTAACCCAAAAGAACTATAGTCAAGGATATGCTAAAGAGATCACAATGAAGCCACAAATTCTACATTCTCAGAATGGAAGAAAGCTTCCATTCAGCTTTCTCAGTGGCTAAGTTTTAAATGAGAATAGGATCCAGCTGTTTGAATAAAGTCCTCAAATGATAAAGGTAAATGAGCAGCAAAAGGATTCTGGGAAGAAAGAAAGTAAGAAAAGAAAATCATTAAGAACAAAACTCCACAAAGCAAACTCATTATAATCTTTGATGTAGGAGATGCTATTTCTATAAAACAAGTTAAAATGGCAGAAAAAAATTAAACAGCCAACAAATCTTGGAAATAAAAATACATATATATGAGCACAGGAAAAAATATAGAAAGGTAAGAAGGCAGAACAAGAAAATTTACACTAAAAGCAGAACAAAAGGACAAACATAAAAGATGAGTGTGCATAGAGGGGGAATGAGTGGAACAATACAGAAGATCCAATGCAGGGATGAAGAAAACAATGGGCAAAAAAGCAAACAAAGAAAATTTCCCAGAATAGGTAGCCATAATCTTCCTGCTTTAAAGCCTATTTAGGGAGCACCTGGGTGCCTCAGTGGTGGGTTAAGTGTCAGACTTCAGCTCAAGTCTTGATCTGTTTGGTCAGAGCCCCCAATCAGGTTCCATACAGCGTAGAACCTTTCTTTGCCCTTGCACGTTCTCTCAAAAAGTAAACTTAAGTAAGTAAATTTATGGGGAGCCTGGGTGGCGCAGTCGGTTAAGCGTCCGACTTCAGCCAGGTCAAGATCTCACGGTCCGTGAGTTCGAGCCCCGTATCGGGCTCTGGGCTGATGGCTCAGAGCCTGGCGCCTGTTTCCGATTCTGTGTCTCCCTCTCTCTCTGCCCCTCCCCCGTTCATGCTCTGTCGCTCTCTGTCCCAAAAATAAATAAACGTTGAAAAAAAAAAAAATTTAAATAAAGGGCCTATTTAATGACCAGAAAACTACTGGAAACTAGAAGTTAGTGGAATAACAATTTCAAAATTCTGAAGGGAAAAAATGATTTCAACTTGGAATTCTATTCCTTAACAAATCAGCAGTGAAGACAAAAGCCTTTTCTTTTTTTAAAGAGACAAAGGTCCCCCAAAATGTCCTTTTCATGTACTTTTCGCAGGAAACTATTGTAAAGGCATTAACAAAGCATGGAAATAAAATATGAAGATGCTGGATACAGGAAAGAGAATCACAAAATAAGAGAGACTGCCAAGACGACAGAAAAGGGAAAACAATTCCTACAATAACTATTTAAGCAGGCCTATTCGTCAGTTTGGAGCTCAAAGGCTAGAAGCATTAGAAGGAAGGTCTTTTCTTGCCCCTTCTCCCGTCTGCTCAGCAATGAGCAATATGCACATGATCATAATGATTATAACTGGAAGCACGGGGAAATATGGTACAATTAGGTAGAAAAGTGTGTGTGTGGGGGGGGGGGGATTAAAAAACAGTAATTGTCCAGAATAAGAAATCAATAGATAATATGGTAAAACTTCTAAAAATTTTAACATACACAACCTTGGACAAAGCACTTCAAGGAATCTAGTATACAAAAATACTCAGATAATGTAAAGATCTATCCACTGGTTGCAATATAAGCCTTTGGTATGTTATCTTTTAAAAACATTAAAAATTGGCAAATGGAAGTCTACTTATGTTTGAGTTAAAATATTTAATGCATATATTTTAAAAATGATTTGTGCTTTATAAACCAACATTTTGATTAACCAACTCACTACATAAAATGTGATTTATGCATCACATAAAATGGTTAATTAAACAAGTGTTTGCCGAGATTGTCTTTCACATCTACTGAGGTTATCATCTTGAAGTCACGTTCTAAGGGGACCAAATACAAATTAATAGAAAAACAGAGAAATGAAATTATATGACCAGAAACTCGGCTACTTTTTTATTACCTTATGATCTATCCTGTTCAAAAAAACAAAACAAAACAAAAAAGCAGTAAGCACAGCTCATGTAGTATTTATCTTAAGTAGGGGAAAAAAATTTTTCCCTTTTAAAAGAATGAGTTTTTAATGAACACTGATTTATTTAAATTTGAAAAAAAGCTATATTAAAGAAAAATCAGTGTATGTGAAATATCACATGTTGGGAAAAAGGAAACTATATGGGATCACAGCTACAATTTTTCAGAGAAAAACGGTCTCTAAGAAAACCTACCAACTGAGCTAATATGAGGCTTCAGAAGCATACAGCTTAATGAATCAAAAGAACAACATATGTAACACTATTTTACCTTCTCCGAGGAGACCTGCTTCTTCTCCTGGGTGACCTACTTCGTCTGAGTGGGGAACGAGACCGCCTTCTAATGGGAGATCTACTTGCTCTTCTTCGGGTTGGGGACCACCTATTGATGGGGCTGGCATCTTTTGATCTTTCACGTCTACTGAGGATATCATCTCGAGGTCGTGTTCTTAAGGGGACCAAATCCAAGTTATAGAAAAACACATCAAATTAATGAATTTGTTTTGCACATAAAGAACATCTTAAGAAAGGGTGCACTAAACATGAAGACAGTAAACAAATATTAACAGGTTTTTTAACAAAACTTAAATTCAGAAAATCACAATGACATTTTGGTGTTGTTGTGGTAGGCACACAGTAAAAATGGTATACTTCCTGTCATCTCACAATCTGAAGAATTATGATGGCTATTCACATTATTAAAGTCACTGATTCTAATTCCAGATACACAACTCAAATAAAACTTGCCTAAGTGAGTAATAGTATTCCACTTCCTTAGTTTGAAGACTGTTTCTAAATTTTGACATTTTCCCAATATAGAGTCTTCTTTTTAATATATTACATATAATAGCATCTTATAATCAATGTTAACCTTTAAACAGAGGGAATATAAGTAAGGATTTAGAGAAAAGGACAGCCTATCTAGTCATGGAAATACATATTGGTGTAACTTTCCCGGAAAGACATTTGGCAGTAACTTTCTAAAATGTAAATGTACATTACCTTAGACTTTGCAATTCCATTTCTATGAATCTATTCTACAAAGAACCTTCACATGTAAACAACGGACATAGTAGCATACGTCATGAAAAACTGACACCAATTAAAATTTTCATCTGAAAAAGGGGGATGATTAGAGGTGACCCTTGAACATGGGTTTGAACTGCACAGGTCCACTTACACGTAGATTTTTTACAGTACTGTAAATATATTTACTCATCCTTATGATTTTACCTCTAACTTAAAGAATACAATATACAATACATACAACAAAGAAAATATGCCAATTGACTAAGTTTTATTGATAAGGCTTCCAGTTAGCAGTAGGCTACTAGTAATAAATTTTGGGAGAGTCAAGTGTTATATGCACATTTCTGACTATGTGGGGGACTGGCCCCCCCTAACCTCTGTGTTGTTCCAGGGTCAACTGCGTTATGATATATCTATACTGTGAAATATGGTGCTGTTATATAAACACTTAAAAGATCTTTATTGTCACAAAAATGTTTCATGAAAAAAAATCACTGTTCACGTGAATAGAAGACTCCATTTTTGTAAGAAAGAACATTCATAGAATTCGATGTGCATAAAAAAAAGGGCTAGAAGGACATTCTTGTGACTGGTACTGCAGAAGGGATGGAAAGGGAGAGAATTTACAGGCTTCTGCCTTATCTGAATTTCTCTTTGAGTTAGTATCTTTTCTGTAATTAAAACAAAATTTTGTTTCAAATATTCAACTCTAGTCCTTAATAAACTGCTCAGAATTTCCTTTTCAAATGGAAAGAAAATTGAAAGAGACAAGAATCATTTGGAAACACTTTAGAAGACATAATCAGCAACACTAACAACCATCTCAATTTAGAAAGCTAAAGAAAGAAGGGGGCCATTTAATTACAATGTCATTTAGAAAAATCAAGAGTATTTCCTAATATACAGCATTTTGAAAACAGCATTCTTAAAATTTTTCAGAGAACCATTTACACTTCAAGGTCAGCTTGTATGTATACTCACACAGAGCAAATGGCTAGGAATTTATATCTTCACATTGTATAAGCCAACATTCTTTTAAGCTAAACTCTGCTGATAATTTCATCTGCTTATTAAATATAAAGATACTAAAAATGTTTCTGAAGTAGTTTAGACTAAACAACCCCCACCCCCTCTTCCAAAATCTTTCATGTGCCTAAATTACCTATTAGGTCTATGATCCTGGGTAAGTTAGATAATCTTGCAATCTTTTTTCTCATTTACAAATGGAGTATAAGAGTTACTCCACTTTATAAGGAGAGAGAATCAGGAGTATTTGAGAAAAAATATGATGGGCCAAGAGTATTACGCAAAAATGAATTACTTTCATTATTATTAAGAAAATAAAATCATTTCTTACACTATTCTTAAAATTAAAAGGTACTATTATTTAAACATTGAGATTATAAGTATATGAATTAGTAACAAAAAAAAATGTCCACTTTGAATTTAATTTTGGGGGCCAAAAAATTTGGTAGTTCCAATTTATATTGTCAGAACTCAAAATTATGCCAACTCAAGAGAATGATGGATACATCACAAGCCTTAAATTGATACCTCTTTTTTTAAAGTTAAAATCTTAAGCCTATACTGTCCAATAAAGTCATAATCCTTGCTCTAGAAATTCCCATAAATGGGTACACATAGATTTATCAGCCAAATTATTTGGATTTAAAGGAGTGATTCTGCAAATTAGGTACTAAATTAAGAACTTGAAAAAAACCTGTCAACATTTCAATTCAATATTTTTAATATATAACTCAATTCAACAGTTCAGTATTTCAATTCAATATTTTTAATATATAATTCAACAGTTCGATATTTTAAATCCCATAGTCAAGATATTTGCTGACAAAAGTACAAATGTTAATATAGTTAGTGGGCAGGATCTATGTTAAAAGTATATTAACACCACCACTTTTTTTATTGTTCACAAATTCTAGTTTCTCCTTTTTAAAATCTGATGTATTGGCAGAAAGCATTAATATTTTGAAAACAAAAGTTACCTTGGAGAAGAAAGTCGTCTCCTTTCTGGTTCTCTTCGTTTTCTTTCCAAGGATCGGCTCTTGGCTCTTCTACCAGGAGACAGAGTTCGAGAAGGTGACTTGCTCTGCTTAGACCTCCTATCATTTACTAGTGGAGATCTACTTCTCCTTGATTTATCACGCTGTTTTGGAGACAAACTTCTTCTTTTAGGACTTCGACCAGGTCTTCTACTGGGTGACCTGTTTTCTTTCCCAGAAGAAGCATCTTTAGAGGGAGATTTAATTGGCTTCTTTTCTTTATCTGTTTCAGACCGTTTTGATTTTCTCTCTTTGGATCGTGATCTTCTGTCTTTGGATTTACCTCTTAAATCAACTGGGGATCTGGATTTTTTGCCTCGATCACGACTTCTACTTTCATTTATAATTGGGGATTTTTTCCTATCTTTTGACCTACTTTTATCTTCGGTTTTAACCTTGTCATCAGTAGGAGATCTGGCCTTTCCAATTTTCTCTTGAGATCGCCTTCTAAGGGTAGGGGATTTTGATTTCCTTGCTTGATCTTGAGACTTACTTCTTTTGGATGGACTTTTGGACTTTTTCCTCTCCTTTGATTTGCTCCTAGTTGTCTTTTCTTTAACTATTTCAACACCTCCCTTACTTTTCTTTTTATCAGACCTATGTCTAGTCCGTTCTTTGGATCTGCTTTTACTTCGCTTTTTTGTACTATTTTTATTGTCCATAAGTTCGAGTTTCCCCTTTGTACTTGAAGATCTGGTACTAGACCTATTTCCATTTCTTGCCTTTTCATGAATCTCCCCCTCTTCTTCAGAGCCAGACTCATAACCTTGCAATATGAGCCCCATCCCAGATTGGACCTTTCCTTCCATTAACTCATTATCAAGTTCAGCTTTAATCAAGGCTCTCTGTTTTTCCAAGTCTTCCAGCAAAGCTAAATCATCAAGTTTAGTTCTTTTTGCTGGAGACATACCTTCTTTGTCAGAGGCATCAATGACCTCTTTTCTTTTGTGTTTCTTATGTTTATGTTTATGTTTATGTTTTTTATCCTTATCTTCTTCTGAGGAATGTTTATGTTTCTTATGTTTACTTCTGTGTTTATGCTTCTTTTTTTTGTGACGACTGTGCTTATTTTGAGATTGGTCTTCTGATACTTCCCCATTTTCTTCATTTACACTCTTCTCGGAATTATCAGCATCTTCTATCCTATAAATGTATCAAACACATTTCAAAATCCTATCATTTATCAAGATTTGATCACAACAAAATAATGTTAAATACATCTCAATGTAATACATGAAGTTAGTCACTGAAATATTTTCACAACAGCTTCAGACATTTCAAAATACCTGGCAAAACTGACTTAAATAGTGGTTTGGCTTTATTTCTAATGGTTGCACTAAAATACATAGAAGAAATACACAATGACGGAAGATAAATAATTACACTGAATAGAAAAAGAAAATCCAAAACAGGTACAGTAAAACGTTAATATTGATTTAAACACTCAGTAACTTGTTTTTAAACCAGAATTTTTCACACAGATTTAACACCAAAGGCATCCCCCTCCCAATTTTTTTTCCCATAAAACACTGACATACATTGGGAGACTAATCTCTTTCTCCACTTTAAATTGAGAACTATACTTTCAGTCTGTGGTACCCAATGAGCAACCATGTGGTATTAGACTGAAAGACATCAAAGGGTCTTCTGCAGGTGAACAACAGTCCAATATCAGCAATAGCCTATGGTTCAACCAATATCAGTTCACTGGGCTATTTAATCTCTTTAAATTTCAAATGAAAGATTAGTTTCCCAAAATATGCTCATATTGATAGGTACCATGCAAAAAAACATTCAAATACATCAAGGGGGTAGCTTTTGTGTTTAAATGCCTGGGCTATGCTTAGTTTATGATGCTAAATTATTTTGCTAAATCCCTGCTATTGTTAATCCCAGGTTAAACACAGGCTACAATGGCATTAATTACCTTTCCCCTTTAAAATCACTCCATAGTAAAACATCACGCCCCAGAATATGAGACAAACATCAAAACACTAAGTCATCTGGATTCAGAACAAAACACTATTTTTGTAGGAAGATACGGATTATTTTGTCCAAATCCTTCAAATTATGTACTGCTGTACTTTCAGAAAAATTATCATGCCAAAAAATGAAGGAATTCAATTTTTTTAAAAATCACTACACAATGTAGACATTAGAAAAGGTAGCAGGAAAACAAAGATGTACAAGACCATATCTCCCACTCTCAAGGAAATAACAGTCCAATGGAAAAGAAAGTCACATGAAACACTGCAAGAAGGCAATGATAAAAACATAAATAAGGGCATTATAGGAACACCGAGGGATCACCTAAAACCACTTTGAAAATGGTCAAGGAGATCAAAGAAAAACCCAAGCTGTGTTAAGCAAGGACTTTGAAAGGAGAAGGAATGTTTACTGAGAAGGTACATGGATTATAAAATAAAAGTTGAGTAACATAGTCCTAAATAATAATAAATTAACAACAAGGGAAAAGAGTATTTTCGATAGAAAAAAAGGTGACAAAAGGCACAGTTATAAATAGCAAACCAGAAGCAGATCAGTGTTGCCAGGGCATCAAAACTCATGAAGTAACTGGTCTAGTGGTTAAGATCTCCATGGACCAATTCCAGGAGATAAAGAGATACTGCACAAGATTCTGGGAATGAGTGGCTGAGATAGTTAGAGGCTAATTGGGGTCAGAGGCCCAGGAACTGCAAGATTAGGTTACTGGATAGGTGGTCTGTAAGGACACTGCTATTACAGAGGAGTTGGGAGGCAAGTCTGGTCCTCCAGCTAGGTATCAGTCTTCAGTAAACTTGAAAAGGCTAGAGGAGGGAGGGGACACACCGCAGTAGGCTTGGAAAGTTACTAGTTGACAACAATGAAGGGATGTGGAGAACATGAAGAACATATAACTACCGCATGGCAAGAACTTTAAATTTTTGTCAGATTGCCAATCTCCATTTTGGTACTGTGGAATGTGAGAAAGGAGAAAGTGCTGAAGAGAGCTGCCGAAAAAGCTGTACCTTCCAGTTGAGAGGTTTTAGTTTGGTCTGACTTCTCTCTAATGGGGTATGAGAAAAAAGAATACATATAGCAGCGTTATCTGGATCATCAAATTTTCTCAAAGACTTGGAAAAAAAGTGTAACATCTTTATGTTAAAAACAACATGGTTCTATTATGGGTAAGGGGAAATCACGAACTTAAGTAGAAGATACAAAGAATTTCAACTTTGTTATACAGACTATACCCTCATACAGGTAACCACATCCCTTCCCCTGAAATCTCCCATCGCACAACCTAGGAAGTGGGAGCATAGGTCTTTTCTCCGGAAACTTGACTTTTAGGGGGCAAATATGAGGAAAACTGAATTAGGCTAATTCATGATATGGAGACAGGTATGGAGAACCTGTTTAAAGGTTGTGAATGATTTTTAGGTATATAAAATCTCAGTGCCCAAAGTACAAAATTCTAGTCAACAAGCTAAAACTCAAAACTATCTAAAGATCCTCTAATGTGTCTTAGGAAGCCAGTCTCCAAAGCCAGACTGAGTTCAAATCTTGGTCCGAATGCTTACTAGTTGTGCATTAGGCAAATTTTAAGTTCTCTCTAGTCTGCAGGCACCTCATCTACAAAACGGAGAAAATATTCCCTACCTCAAAGTAAGCTGAGGATTGCATGGATTAACAGATGTTATCAAGGCTCATAATAGTGCCTAGAACAAACCTAGGGCCCCCAAAGTAAGAGATTATTATTCTTTAGAGACTGGATAAATCTACTTACTCACTAGGACACTGTGGAGCTGTCAGAGCTGATGCTAAGAATGTTGAGTTTGTATGTAAAAGGCTACCACACAAAGCACTGAAGAAATACTCTCAGTCTCCACGACAGAGATTTTAAGTTTCAAGGAAGTTCAATGGTCTTGCCTTCAGTCACACATACATCAAGCTAGTGAGAAGGCTAGTATTACATTCCAAGAGAGTCAAGAGCTCTTCCAATTGACTGAAGATGGATTTTAAAATGTCAGATCCTATCCCTACTCTGTGTGAAACTTGATTATTGCTTCATATTTTATTCAGAGTAAAAACCAAAATTGTTTACAAAGCCCTACATTATCTGCCCAACCTTCCCAACACTTTGATCCTACTTTTGTCCCACACTCACCATGCTTCAGTCATTCAGCCACACCGCTCACCTTGAACAACAGGTACACCCCTACCTCAGGGCCCTGGTACTTGTACTTGCTGTTTCTCCACCTGGAATGCTTTCCCCAGATGCATACATTGCTGGTTCCTTTGCCTAACTCAGGCCTTTGCTCAAAGTACTTTCTCAGTCAAGTTTTCCTCACCAATTCATTTAAATCACAACCCTCACTATACCACACACATATTCCCTTCCTATTTTTTTCTCTAAAGTAACTGCAACCAAGTTTTTGTGTTTGCCTATCGTAACACAAGTCTTATGAGAGCAGATTTTTAATCTGTGTAGTTCACTGCACTAAGACCTAGTGAATTGTCTAACCTATAGTAAGCAGGTATTCAGTAAGTAATTTGTTGTGTCAATGAAATAATTTGTATAGAATAACACATAAAAACTGTATTCATTAGATTACAGTTGGGTTTATAGTTGCTATACTATACTCTTACCTCTTAACAGGAAACAATTTGGTTTTGCTCAGTCAGATCTCCAGTGCCTCACACAGTGCACACACCTATCTGGCGAATGCAGTAACTCAAAATAATTTAAAATTTAATCAGCTCCCTACCCAGGAAAAATATACCCTTTGAACACTTTTCTAATGCTTTCTTCTACAAGTTACAAGTCTCCAAGGAGTTTCAAATCAAAATTCTTAAGAGTTTACCCACAAAGGAAGTAATTTCCTTCAAAAGAAAACCTAGCTCCTAAAGCTTCTGAGAATCAGAAGCTACACTGTGATGCCCAATGTCACTTAAGAGTTACTCCCATGAGTGATCCTTGTTTCTAATGTATCTTAGTGACTGTTAACCTCAAGAAATAATGACTACCTTACTGATAAAAATGCTACAAGCACCTTAGGGCCTACTAAGTCAATTCAACCTTAATTCTAGAGTTCTCCTACATTAGGGTTAGCAGACATTTACGCCCTCCTCAGTTGGCTCTCTCAATGCAAATTCCATAGAATATACCAATTGAAGTCTGATTAGGTACATCAGGAAAACCTGAACTCAATGAAGCAAAGGCATATTGCATATAACAAGCTTGTGCTAAGGCAGCTAATTTAGGTTCATTATCAACAACTTTTTTCTAAAACTTTAGGGAAAGGTACCTTGATAAATCTCATAGTCTTTTTGCATAGTTTATATTTATAATACAGGCATATAACTCCCACAAATGTAAATTTACATTTTGCAACTTAACACTACACATTTAGCAGGTGTATGTTTAAACCAACACGATCTACAATTATTTGTCATACTCATTGAGAACTGAGAAACATCCTTCAAATTACATTATTTGGAAACAAAGCTGAATTTGAAGTGAAGACTATAGGGGTGTTTAACAGTATTTATTCATTTATTTTGTTAAATGCAATGTACAAGTTTCATCCTTCAAACAAGGGTCTCTAGGCATCTGACACAAAGAAAACAGCAATGAAACAACTTTAAAATAAAGTTTAAAATAAAGACTAATTACAAACCACCAGTGTTATTTTAATTTCTTCTTTCAAATTTTTTCATAAGAATGCTTCTAATGACATCTTATTTGGGAGGCATTCAATTAATGTTTTGGAAACAGAGAATGGAGAGCAAAGTGAACGCCATTACTTCTTTACAAAGAAAGTAATTTAAGCCTGCTTGTCTGAGAAGTTAAACTACTTTAACACAGTATTCACATAGACATAAAAAATAAGAATGATTCAAAAGACCACGTAGTCTTAAAATGAACTCCTCCGCCCCTCCTTTTCCAAATCGGGTGTGAAAAATTAAGCTTCAAAGAATTAGAACTGTCACATAAAAAAAATGGACCTTTTGGGGACAATGGAAGTAAATAAAAATGATTTCAAACCCTAAAGGATATTTTAAAAAGGAACCACAATGTATAGTGGGTGACCAGATAGTACAACAGTTAGGAGCAGGTCTCTAGAATCAGACTTCCTGGGTTTAAATCTTGGGTCTATCACTGTGTGACCCTGGCTGGCTAAGTACCCTTAATTTCTCTGTGCTTTAGTTTCATCATCTGTAAAATATAGGAAACAACTGTATCCACTTCCAAAGGTTCATTATAACGATAAGATAGCCGTTCAGTGCTTTGAATAGTACCTAGTACTTGGTAAGTGCAAATAAGTGAATGCAGATAAAAACTTAAATGTTTAAAACCACCAAAGAGGCAGAGCTAAAGAGATGGACAAACGTAAAAGTCATTAAAAAGCCTTCAGGGAACTTAAAAGCTGTTTTTCATATTTATTTCTTCTCAAACGTTCCACTTTGAATAGAGTCCATACAACTGTAAACTACTCAGTGTCCTCTAAAGAACTGTGTAGATATTACATCCCAGCATTCACTATGAGCAGCACACACAGTGCTTGCTTTCATACTAAATTTATTTTCTTTATCAAACATTTTAAAATAAGTGGGACACTTACAGAACAAATACTCTAGTTATACCAAGAGTTCTGTGCGAAGGGGATGTGGAATCAAGGTTTATTTCAGTGGCATTCATATTGCAGGGGCCTGAATAAATATTAAGACGAGTATTTGAATACGCATAGAAAATATGGCTCAAGCACTCGTCAAAATGAATCTGAATGGTCCCTCAAATCAAACAAATGGACATAATACTAAAGAACGTTAAAGAGATTGCTAGAAAAAACAGCTGTATAACATTTTTATTATGACATAAATACTGTAACTGTGCCACACTGTGAACTCAATGAGAAACAAAGAGGCAAAGTCTAGGTAAAACTTACAACCCAATTGCTCTAAGTCAAAATTGTAAAGATAATAAAGCTTTCAAAAGCCCTTAATGAAAAACTCAGTGTAATTCTGAGTAAAGCAAATGACTGAGGAGTCCAAAACTGGATGCACAGCAATGACGTGTTGGGCTGCCTGGTAGTAAAAATTTCTCCTCTCAGTCTCTAGTTGCTGGGAGACTAGATCTACCTCTCTCCTAAGATGGGTTAAAAAAAAAAAAAAAAAAAAGGCAAGCTAATGCTGATGCACAAAACGGTCGCTATATGAACACTCTTTTAAAATCCATTTTCTTTTAGGTTCTTGTTTGAGTTTTCCAAACACGAAGAGGGGAACAAAATGCTGCTTTTAAGCAAAGATCAGACTTTGCAGCACATACAAGTTATATTTTCACTCGGCCGCATCGATTCTTACATTACCTTAATTACAGACATAAAGCACTTGGGTTTGGAAGGAGCTACTATTTCTTCCACTCATACTCCCAAGAAGCCCTATAAACTCAGGCCAAAAACGTCAGGCCTCAAAACCAAGGACTTGATCTTACTTTGCCTCAAGTTTGCAAGTTGGCAAATAAGCTGCCACTAGGCAGAGGGGTTAAAAATATATCAAGTGATGCTGGATTAAGAGCACCGGGGTGAGGAAACGAAGCACCCTGCTATTATATAGGTCTGGGATATTCAAAGAGGTGGTCCTAGCATCCCCTCCTCCCTACTTTCAGGTCCTAAAATTGACACCAGCAGCAGGACAACGGCAGGTTACTGCATGCAGAAGAAAAGTATTATCGCTTGCCTCCCTGCCGCCACTGCTCCTCGGGTGCCAACACCGATGCCGCTCAGTGCTGCAGCCAAGGAGCTCCGCTCGGTCCCTGCGGGAGGAATACGAAGGCGCGACCGCACGGTCGCGGCAGCCGCCTCGCGCACGGGACCTGTAGAGGCCGCTCGCGCGTACGCCTCCCAGGGCAACGACGCGCGGCAGGCCGCGGCCGCCTCCGACCCAACAGCCGTGGCCTCCGGGAAAGCGAAGCTCGAAGGCCGCCCGCCCGCCCCCCAAGCCTCCCGCCCAACAACGTATCGCGCGGGGAAAGGCAAAGTTTGGCTCTCGCCGTTAGGCCTGAACTTTCCCGCCAGCCCGTGCAGGTCTCCGCCGTTTCCCACTCGGCAGTCTCCTGGGCTCCGGCCTTCCGCACAGCTCACAGAGACTACTCACTCGGGCTGTTCCCGCAGCGACAGAGTCTCGGCGGCGGCCATCTTGAACTTCCTGACTCCTCGGCGGCGGTGGCGGCGGCTTCCCGGACGGTGGAAGCTAGTGGAAGTGGTGGAAGAGGGAGCAGAAGCCTCGCGCATGTGCTAACCGCGTAGGGAACCGTGGAGCTCTGAGTCCGCTCTAAGAATCCGGATATAAAAGTGCATCCGGGGACAGAGCGCACGAGCGCCATGACGCAAGTTCCGGGACGGGGGTTGGGCGTGTGGAAGTATAGGCGGCACCTGCCAAGGGTTTAGTGACCAGTGACTGGGGCTTGCCCGGTAGTTAGTATTAGCACCGAACGTTTGGCTCTGGAAACTTGCTAGAGAAGGGACCAGAGTGAGTGGGATATCGGTATTTTGTGTGCGGTTCCGAGAACTGGTTTCACGGTGGGGCCCACAAGTTGAGTTAATTCTCCAACTAGGGCAAACAATATGATTTGGCTGCGGGGCTGCGTTGGAGGCATAATACCTCGTTACTGGTTAGATAACCCAATCTCAAGTGGCATTGAAGGAGAGTTGGTGAAAGACATTTTGAGAATACTGGGAAGTTAGGGCTGTTTTAGAATGTAAATGTCTTTTAATATGGAATTATTAATTGTTAGATTTATTTGAAACGTTTGAATTTCTTTCAGCTTTTACTGTTCAAGAGTAACGATTCAGGAGCCTTTAGGTTTGCTAGTTCAGTAACATTTTTGGTCCAAATCACTTAATGCGATTTTGTTTTTCTGTAATGAATTCTACAGTAATGGGATTAAATGAAATGTTTTATGAGAAAATATGTACTGGCTCTTGGAGAGCTTTTAACACCATGTAGGTTTTTACGTTCTCTCAAAAATATCTTTATACTATGATACCTGAAATCAGGTGACCATCACTTTCATTCTTACTGAGTTTGGTTTAACCGTAGAAATTGGAGCTCATACTACCTGGCTTGTTATATATATTGGTTTTCGGAGGGTAAGATTTACAAACATTCGTACAAAATGAGTCTTTCGTTGGTTGACTCCTTAACCGGTTTAAAATGTTCAGCGTTTTACCTTTGTGGAACACTAATCCTTGCGTAATTACTGATTTTTGTGGATTCCCTTTCCTCCCCAACTCCATTGTAGCATTTCTTTATGTGGTCCTTAATTACATCGTTTTCTTTGTGAAGGATTTTTCTTGTTCTTAACAATGAGATTCAGGTTTAATAACTTGGAAGACTTTTTTTCAGAGGAAAAAGGTTCCAGAAATATGTTAAGGATGGTTTCTATCTTAAACCATATATTTATCTACCTATGGGATTTCAGGGCTCTAATTGCTTCCTGCCTCTAGATTCAAATCCCTGTATACCTTTTCAAATAGTATGAATTCAGCCTTATATTTATGGTTTATTATATTCTCTGTCCCACTCCAAGTGAAGGCAAGGCCACGTGTCCTTGTAGCCAGATTGGCTCAAATGTATTAAAATAACACAAAAAATTTTAAAAATAAAATTTTAAGTTAAAAGAGATGAACATAGTGTATGTATGTGTAAACCTATTAGATTTCTTCTTGGAAATAAGTGCAAACCTGTAAGATCTCATCTTGGATATAAAGTAGAATATACTTTAAGGCAAAAGAAGCCTAGCACACTGGCACTTGGAGGTAAGGGAACTTGCTTATGATGACTCAGTTCCTAAGTGCCAAGCCAGGGTATGAAATGAAATCTAACACGCAAGTCTGTGCTCTTTCCCTCTTACTCTGCTGCTTCCCACAGAAATGTCATTTGTTTAGCATCTATTTATTGAGTACCCACCAACACAGCTCTTTGATATTCAAATGTGTTTTGAGTTAAAGGTAATGGCGAAAAAAATAAGGGGGAAGTCCCTTTAAAAAATAAAAAAATAAAGGTAATGGAAAGAACACTGTATTACCATCCAGATACACCTTATTTTCTCTGGGTCCAGAGGCTGTAGTCTCTTCCTTGTTGCTGAGTAGCAGAGAGCTCACAGGTCAATTCCAATTTCCTCAATCATATTATTATCTCCCTGGTCCCTTCTGCTTTATGATTCTAAAAAATTTCTTAATTGAATTATAGTTGACATGCAATGTTACATTAGTTTCTAATGTAAAACATAGTAATTTGACAATTTAATATGCGTTACTTGTGCTAGCCATGCTATATGAGTTGTGGGTAAAAATGGGCAGAACAGACGCTAAATTATTCAGGTTTGAAGCCACATTATGACTGGCTCAAGTTTAGACTTGGACAAACCCTTCACTTTTTTTTTGTTTGTTTTATTTTTTAAAGCATAGAAAAAGAAGGAACTCTTCACAAAATGATACTGGCAAATTTCCATTAAGATTTTCTCACCAATTCGCTTGCACGGTTACTACCAGTTCAGACCGCACTAGGAGGGATTTGTCAAGGATTCCCCCAAAGTTGTGTTGCAGTTTTGGAAGAATAGGATTTAGGGAAGGCAGAGTTAAAATTAAAGCAAACATCAGTTATTAGTTTAATAATTCCGCAAACGTTTAGTAAGAGAAACTTAAACCCAACTTTTCACTCTTGCTGCTTTTCCTCCCAGAATTCGAGAACCTCTGCACCTTAGAGCCGCAGGCATTCCTACACCTAGCAGGCACGGAAGGGACAGCATAGCCGCAGAACCCGCCGGCCGGAAGTCCCTGACGCGACGGCGCCTCCGCGAGCACGCGCTTCCCTGTCTGTGGGCGCTCCGCCCGCGCGCCCAGGGTAGCGCGTGCGTGCGTGCATATGTGCGTGCGTCAGGGGCAAGGGGTGGGCGTGCCTGAGGCGGCCGCGGCCCGCCTTACCAGGCAGAGCCCGCCCTGTAGCGGCGGATGCAGGATAAGAGCTGATTATTTCTAGTCGGTACCTTCGCGCCGCGCCTGGCCGACCCGCCCAGCTACTGTGTCTCCTCCTTCCGGCCTTGAGCCTGCGCTCTTTGGTCCCTGTCAGGCGCGCCGCTCTTGCCGATTTTACCGACCAGGCGGTTTCCCGGAGTCGCCCGGCCGGTCCGACTGGTACTGAGTAGGTCCTACCTAGAAGCCGCGGCCTGGGGGCCTGGCGTCGCGGGCTCCCGCGTCCCTGAGACACCTTGTTGACCCCCGTGAAGACCGAATTCAAAAAAGCAGAGGTCGACTTTGTTTTGCCAACAGAGAGCGTAAAACCCATAACGCTTGGCGCCCTACTACCAAAAAAGTTTACTGGCCCCGAGACAAGGTTTTGAGAACAAGCCTGCGGTTTTGACTTTTTTTTTTTAACCACCTTTCATTCCTTTTAAGTATTACTACTTTCGTGCAAGATACACACTCCAGAGGTAGTTTGGAAATGCTTTTGAGTTACGTTCTTTCTGTGGAAAGAGATAATTAGGTTTGGACCATCTAAGCTACACGGGCATCAATCCCGATAAGCTCTTAATAGGCCCATTTTAACGTAGGCTACAAAGAAAATAGAGTATCATAAGATCCTTTGAAGAAAACTGGTCCATGGAAAGTCCCCAGATGTCAATCATAAGACTGTAGATCACCTTTTAAATAAGTTTTACCTAGTTTAGATCCAGACTTGAAATCTATAGCTGGGAAGACACTGGATGCTGAGTTTTTCTTTTACAAACAAAACTTTTTGTTCCATGTAATTTAGGGTTTTCTTTTTGTTGTTGTTTTAAAAGCAGTTCTGACGCATTCACGAAAATCTGGAAAATACAAATACAAAAGAAAACAAAACCGCCCAAGTTCTATTGCCCAAACTGGACCAACATTAATGTATTGGCTTATTTTGACCTATTTCCATATGAAATATTAAATTTTTTGTACTCCTGAGTAGAATGTGATAGTTGGCTTTTTCATGTAACATACCCATATATTCTACATAATTCTAGTTTCAGTAAGCATTTTTACATGATGTCCTTTTTTTTCACTGTTACTGGATGTCTATGTCATTTTAGTTTTGCACTATTGTATATGCCTATGATGAAGCCGAATTTACCATAGTATTTAGAACACGACCATTCAAGGCAATGGGCTTCACCACTCTGCCACTTCCAGCAACTTATTTAACCTTTCTGAGCCTCATTTTACACATCAGTAACATGAGGATAACAGTTCTCATCACAAAGTGTTATTGTGAGAATTAATTGAAATAATGCACGAAAGTGCCTGGATCATATATATTGGTAAATACTACCATTTCTACATGTAAAATTTTTTTGAATTTTTGATTTTTAAAATTTCTCTTGTTCTATTTTTTTTTTAATTAGTGACATGCATGGTTTATTCCCAGATTTTGTATATAGTTAAATACTATTACCACATTGGGTCTAAGAGGTTTTATACACAGCTTTTTATATATTTTACTACATAAGTTATTCATCAAAACATAAGTTAGAAATACTTCTTTGCAATAAAAAACTATATTTGGCTATAATTTACCCATATATAATTATTATTCACATTTTATAGTAGGTCCTATTCTTTCTCACTTTTTATACATACACACGTTATTTTTAAGAATTACATTATAAACAAGGGGTTCAGTGCAAAGAGAGTGCAGTACGTAGGGAAAAAGCTGAAAAAGAAGGTAGTAGAATTTAGATTTCATTTCAGATTTACAGAGTAAGTTCAGGGTTGAGGAACAATCTGATTTAATTAATTTTAGGAGGTTCACTTGGCTGCTGTATGAGGCTACACAGCAGGGCACCAGAGAACAAAAGGTGGAATCCAGTTAGGAGTGTAATTCAGTATTCCTGGTGAGTGATGATGGTGTTTCAACCAGGGTGGAAATGGAAAAAGTGGCTGGATTCTGGATACAATTTGAAAGGACAAGCTATAGAATTCATTGATTCATTGGATGTGGGGTGCAAGGGACAGTGAGTTAACAGTTTGTGGCTCAAGCAATTGGATGGCAGTTGCTGCTTACAGAGATAGAGACTGAAGGAAGAGCAAATTTTAAGTGGGGGAAATGAAGGTTCTGTTTTAGTCATATCATGCTTCAGACTTAGATGTCTAATTGAAAGTGGGGTCTTAATGACTTCAATTATTATTCAGTTGTTTGTTTTTCCTTTCATTTCTGTTATTTGGTGCATTAATGTTTATAAACATTTTCCGTTTGGGTTGACACTTTTATCATTCCAAATGTTCCTCTTTTGAAAAATTTTTAGTTTATTTTGTCTTGTATTAGTACAGCAATTCAGCTTTCCACTGGTTGTTGCTTACATGATATACCATTGTTGTGTGTCTCCTATAAACAGCACATAGTTGGATCTTATTTTTTTTAGTCTTGTCTAAAGATCTCAGCCTTTTGATTAGAATGTTTCATTCATTTGCACTCAATGTATTGGTACAGTTGGATTTATGTCTGCCATTTTACTTTGTTTCCTATGTGTCTAATGTGGTTTTCGTTCCTCTCTTTTTCACTACTTTATTCTGCATCAGGTGAATATTTCCTAATGGAGAAGTTTACTTTCTTTAGTAATTTTCTTTCACTTTTTTCCTACTTTTTAAAAAATTGATACATAATTAACACACAGTGTTACATTTGTTTCAAGTGTACAATATAATGAATCAGCAATTCTGTACATTACTCTGGCTCATCACAGTGTACTCTTAATCCCCTTGATCTATCTCACCCATCCACCCACCTCCCTTCTGGCAATCACTAATTTGTTCTCTGTGTCTAAGAGTCTGTTTTTGTTGTTGTTGTTGTTTCGTTTCTAAAATTTTCATCTGTGAATGAAATCATATGGTATTCGTGTTTGTATGTCTGACTTATTTCACTTAGCATTGTACCCTTTAGGTCCATTCATGTTGTTGCAAATGACAACATCTTATCCTTTTATATGGCTGAATAATATTTCATTGTATATATGTACCACACCATCTTTATCCATTCATCTATGGATGGACACTTGGGTTGCTTCCAAATCTTGGCTATTGTAATAATGGTGCAATAAACATAGGGTTGCATATATCTTTTTCAATTAGTGTTTTAAGTTTCTTTGGGTAAATATTCAGTAGTGGAATTACTGGATCATTCTATTTGTAGTTTTTAATCTTTTGAGGAACCTCCATAATGTTTTCTACAGTGGCTGGACCAACTTATATTATTCACTAGCAGTGTACAAGGATTTCTTTTTTTCCACATCTTTGCAACACTTGTTATTTCTTGTCTTTTTGATTCTAGCCATTCTAACAGGTGTAAAATGATATCTCATGTGGTTTTGATTTGCATTTTCCTGTTGATTTGTGATGTTGAGTATCTTTTCATGTGCCTATTGGCCATCTGTATGTCTTTTTTGGAAAAATGTGTATTCAGGTGCTCTGCCCATTTTTAAACAGGTTATTCTTGTTTTTGTTTGTTTTTGTTTTTGTTTTTTGGTGTTAGGTTGTATGGTTTCTTTATATACTTTGGATATTAACTCCTTATCAGACATATAATTTGCAAATATATTCTCCCATTCATTAGGTTGCCTTGTCATTTTGTTAATGGTTTCCTTTGCTGTGCAAAAGCTGTTTCTTTTGTGTCTCAGTAGTCTAATTTTGCTTTACTTCCTGTTGCCTGAAGAGACATACCTAGAAAAATTGTGTGATGGCTGATGTCAAAGAAATTACTGCCCATGTTTTCTTCTAGGAGTTATATGGTTTTAGGTCTCACATTTAGGTCTTTAATTTATTTTGAGTTTATTTTTGTGCATCATGTAATATAGAGTTCCAGTTTCATTCTTTTGCATATAGCTGACCAGTTTTCCCAACACTATTTGTTAAACAGACTGTCTTTTCCCCACTGTGTTTTCTTACCTCTTTTGTCATAGATTAATTTACCATATAAGTGTGGGGTTTTTTTCTGGGCTATTTTGTTCTATTGATCTATGTGTCTACTTTTGATTACTGCAGCTTTGTAGTATAACTTGAAATCTGGAATTATGATGCCCTCAGCTTTGTTGTTTCTCAAGGTTGCTCTGGCTATTTGAGATTGTGTGTCCACACAGTTTTAGTATTATTTGTTCTAGTTCTGTGAAAAATGCTGTTGGTTTTTTGACAGGGATTGCATTATATCTGTAGATTGCTTTGGGTATATGGACATTTTAACAGTATTCATTCTTCTAATCCATGAGCATGGAATACCTTTCTATTTGTGTTGTCTTTAATTTCTTTCATCAGCGTTTCATAGTTTTCAGAGTACAAGTCTTTCACCTCCTTGGTTAACTTTATTCCTAGGTATTTTTTCCACACTTTTTTTGAGTTTGTTGTTTTTTGTTTCTTGTTTTTTTTAGTGGTTCCCTTCCACATCGACAATAGATTATTTTTAAAATTTTATGCCTGTAGGAAAGATTGAACATTAGTCCTTTTGTATGTCAAGTGTATCTCAATAAAACTGGGAGAACAAAAAGGATTTAACAGCAGTCTTTTAAAATGCCTTTTCTGGCACAAAAACAGACACATAGACCAATGGAATAGAATAGAAACCCCAGAACTAGACCCACAAACGTATGGCCAACTAATCTTTGACAAAGCAGGAAAGAACATCCAATGGAAAAAAGACAGTCTCTTTCACAAATGGTGCTGGGAGAACTGGACAGCAACATGCAGAAGGTTGAAACTAGACCACTTTCTCACACCATTCACAAAAATAAACTCAAAATGGATAAAGGACCTGAATGTGAGACAGGAAACCATCAAAACCCTAGAGGAGAAAGCAGGAAAAGACCTCTCTGACCTCAGCCGTAGCAATCTCTTACTCGACACATCCCCAAAGGCAAGGGAATTAAAAGCAAAAATGAATTACTGGGACCTTATGAAGATAAAAAGCTTCTGCACAGCAAAGGAAACAACCAACAAAACTAAAAGGCAACCAACGGAATGGGAAAAGATATTTGCAAATGACATATCGGACAAAGGGCTAGTATCCAAAACCTATAAAGAGCTCACCAAACTCCACACCTGAAAAGCAAATAACCCAGTGAAGAAATGGGCAGAAAACATGAATAGACACTTCTCTAAAGAAGACATCCGGATGGCCAACAGGCACATGAAAAGATGTTCAGCGTTGCTCCTTATCAGGGAAATACAAATCAAAACCACACTCAGGTATCACCTCACGCCAGTCAGAGTGGCCAAAATGAACAAATCAGGAGACTATGGATGCTGGAGAGGATGTGGAGAAACGGGAACCCTCTTGCACTGTTGGTGGGAATGCAAATTGGTGCAGCCGCTCTGGAAAGCAGTGTGGAGGTTCCTCAGAAAATTAAAAATAGACCTACCCTATGACCCAGCAATAGCACTGCTAGGAATTTATCCAAGGGACACAGGAGTACTGATGCATAGGGGCACTTGTACCCCAATGTTCATAGCAGCACTCTCAACAATAGCCAAATTATGGAAAGAGCCGAAATGTCCATCAACTGATGAATGGATAAAGAAATTGTGGTTTATATACACAATGGAATACTACGTGGCAATGAGAAAAAATGAAATATGGCCTTTTGTAGCAACGTGGATGGAACTGGAGAGTGTGATGCTAAGTGAAATAAGCCATACAG
>NW_024412467.1:22098620-22100608 GCF_014898765.1 Herpailurus yagouaroundi
AAAAAAAAAAAAGAGGTTAGAGTGGGAGAGAGCCAAAGCATAAGAGACTGTTGAGAACTGAGAGCAAACTGAGGGTTGATGGGGGGTGGGAGGGAGGAGAGGGTGGGTGATGGGTATTGAGGAGGGCACCTTTTGGGATGAGCACTGGGTGTTGTATGGAAACCAATTTGACAATAAATTTCATATATAAAAAAAACAAAAAACAAAACAAAACAAAAAAAACCAAAAAAAATAAAATAAAAAAAATAAAATGCCTTTTCATACATTTTTTTCTGTTTTTTTTTTCCTATTTGTAGATCTGCATTGTTAAATTAATGAATTAAAATTTAAATTCTAGTACATTTCATGTAATCCTGACATTTATCAGAGGAAAGCATAATGCCCAATCCTTTTTATTTCCTAGGGGAAGGCTTGGAAGCTCAAACTGCAACTGTTAGAAATACTTTATTTAGACCCATAGGTGTGAGCTTTACCAGATTTCCATTTTCTTAGGTCTTTAAAAATTTTTCTGACCAGTATTTTCTAATTTCCAGTATACAAGTGTTACACACACTTTGTTAAATTTATCCTTACATGTTTCACATTTACTGGTGCCATAGTATTTGTTAAATATTATTTGTAATTGTTTACTGCTACATGTAGAATATAAATGATATTTGCGTGTTGACTGTATACTTTGCAACATTGTTAAACTCATTATTTCTAGTAGTTTTACTTTAGAACTCTTAGGATTTTCTATATATAATCATCTTGTTTTCCAAATAAAAACTTCTACTTCTTCCGTTCCAAGTCATACGATTTTTTTTTATTTTTATTTTTTTAAAATAAATAAATAAAATTTTATTTATTTTGAGGACAGAGAGAGATAGAGCATGAACGGGGGAGGGGCAGAGAGAGAGGGAGACACAGAATCGGAAACAGACTCCAGGCTCTGAGCCATCAGCCCAGAGCCCGACGCGGGGCTCGAACTCACGGACCGCGAGATCGTGACCTGGCTGAAGTCGGACGCTTAACCGACTGCGCCACCCAGGCGCCCATAGATTTTTAAAGTAATAGATGTTATTGCTTATGAAAGTTTTAAAAATACAGGAAAATTAAGCAGACAGTACAAAGTGTTCCTATATTCTTTCCCCACCTGTACAATTTCTGCTATTAACATCTTGCATCTATGTGGTACACCTGTTACAATTAATGAATCAATATTGATACATTATTATTAACTGAAGTACATAGTTTACATTAAGGTCAACTCTTTGTAGTTACAGTTCTATGCATTTTGACCCATGTTTAATGTATCCACTATTGTTCAAGGTATCCACTATTGTAATATCATACAGAGTAGTTTGATTGCCCTAAAAATCTCTTGTGTTCCTCCCATTGATCCCTTCTTTTCTTCCACTGAACCCTTGGCAACCATTGATCTCCATAGTTTTGTATTTTCTAGAATATCATATACTTAGAATCATAAAATATATAGTCTTTGCAGATTTGCTTTTATTCAGCAATAAAAGTTTTAAGTTTTCTTACATGTCTTTTTGTATGTGTGTGGGAGGCTTGATAGTTTATTCTTTTTATTGCTAAATAATATTTCTTTGGGTGTACCACAATTTATCCATTCATCTATTGAGTTTTCCATTTTTAGCAGTTCTGAATAAAGGTGCTATAAAATATCAATGCGCAGGTTTTTGTATGGTCACAACTTTTCAACTCAATTGGGTAAACATGTAGAAAACAATTACTGGATCATGCAGTGTCTTAATATGCTCAGCAGCCACAGCAAAATATTACAGACTGGGTGACTTAAAAAGCAGATTTCTTTATATATATATATATATATATATATATATATATATATATATATATATATATAAAATTTATTGTCAAATTGGCTTCCACACATACACCCAGTGCTCATCCCAAAGGTGCCTCCTCAATGCCCATCGCTCACTTTCCCCTCTCCCCCACCCCCCCCAACCTTCAGTTTGTTC
>NW_024412467.1:22100708-22116922 GCF_014898765.1 Herpailurus yagouaroundi
CCCCCAACCTTCAGTTTGTTCTCAGTATTTAAGAGTCTCTTATGGTTTGCCTCCTTCCCTTTCTGTAACTTCTTTTTTTCCCCCTTCCCCTCCCCGCTGGTCTTCTGTTGAGTTTCTCAGGATCCACATAAAAGTGAAAACATATGGTATCTGTCTTTCTCTGTATGACTTATTTCACTTAGCATAACACTCTCCAGTCCCATCCACGTTACTACAAAAGGCCATATTTCATTCTTTCTCATTGCCAAGTAGTATTCCATTGTGTATATAAACCACAACTTCTTTATCCATTCATCAGTTGATAGACATTTAGGTTTTCTCCACAATTTGGCTATTGTTGAAAGTGCTGCTATAAACATTGGGGTACAAGTGCCCCATGCATCAGCACTCCTGTATCCCTTGGGTAAGTTCCCAGCAGTGCTATTACTGGGTCATAGGGTAGATCTATTTTTAATTTTTTGAGGAACCTTCACGCTGTTTTCCAGAGTGGCTGCACCAGTTTGCATTCCCACCAACATTGCAAGAGCGTTCCCATTTCTCCACATCCTCTCCAGCATGTATAGTCTCCTGATTTGTTCATTTTAGCCACTCTGACTGGCATGAGGTGGTATCTTAGTGTGGTTTTGATTTGTATTTCCCTGATGAGGAGTGATGTTGAGCATCTTTTCATGTGCCTGTTGGCCATTTGGATGTCTTCTTTAGAGAAGTGTCTGTTCATGTCTTCTGCCCATTTCTTCACTGGATTATTTGCTTTTCGGGTGTGGGGTTTGGTGAGCTCTTTATAGATTTTGGATACTAGCCCTTTGTCCCATATGTCATTTGCAAATATCTTTTCCCATTCCATTGGTTGCCTTTTAGTTTTGCTGATTGTTTCCTTTGCTGTGCAGAAGCTTTTTATCTTCATGAGGTCCCAATAGTTCATTTTTGCTTTTAATTCCCTTGCCTTTGGAGATGTGTCAAGTAAGAAATTTCTGTGGCTGAGGTCAGAGAGGTTTTTTCCTGCTTTCTCCTCTAGGGTTTTGATGGTTTCCTGTCTCACATTCAAGTCCTTCATCCCTTTTGAGTTTGTTTTTGTGAATGGTGTGAGAAAGTGGTCTAGTGTCAACCTTCTGCATGTTGCTGTCCAGTTCTCCCAGCACCATTTGTTGAAGAGACTGTCTTTTTTCCATTGGATGTTCTTTCCTGCTTTGTCAAAGATTAGTTGGCCATACATTTTGTGGGTCCAATTCTGGAGTCTCTATTCTACTCCATTGGCCTATGTGTCTGTTTTTGTACCAATACCATGCTGTCTTGATGATAACAGCTTTGTAGTAGAGGCTAAAGTCTGGGATTGTGATGCCTCCCACTTTGATCTTGTTCAAAATTACTTTGGCTATTCAGGGTCTCTTGTGGTTCCATACAAATTTTAGGATTGCTTGTTCTAGCTTCGGGAAGAATGCTGGTGCAATTTTGATTGGGATTGCATTGAATGTGTAGGTTGCTTTGGGTAGTATTGACATTTTAACAATATTTATTTTTCCAATTCATGAGCATGGAATGTTTTTCCATTTCTTTTTATCTTCTTCAATTTCCTTCATAAGCTTTCTATGGTTTTCCACATACAGATCTTTTACATCTTTGGTTAGGTTTATTCCTAAGTATTTTATGGTTCTTGGTGCAATTGTGAATGGGATCAGTTTCTTTATTGGTCTTTCTGTTGCTTTATTATTGGTGTAAAAAATGCAACTGATTTCTGTACATTAATTTTGTATCCTGCGACTTTGCTGAATTCATGTATTAGTTCTAACAGACTTTTCATGGAGTCTGTCAGGTTTTCCATGTATAGTATAATGTCATCTGCAAAAAAACAGCAGAAATTTTTTGTCTTCTCAGATTTTGGGGAGACCATAAGTCCAAGATCAAGGTGTGGGAAAATTTCATTTTGGTGAGGCCTTTCCTTCTGGTTTGATTTGCTTTTCTGATGTGTCCTCACTTGTTCCCGAGAGACAGACATCTCTGGTGTCTCTTCCTTTGCTTATAAAGACAATACTATCAGAATAAGGCCATACCTTTCTGACCTCAATTAAACTTTACCCCTTAAGGCCTTATTTCCAAATGCAGTCATACTGGGGATAAGGCTTCAACATAAGAATTTTTGGAGGACACATTTCAGTCTATAACATACCACAAGATTTTGTTGGGGTGGGGGGTAGGAGGTGGGGAAAATGGGTGAAGGTGGCCAATGTGTACAGACTTTCAGTTACAAGAGGAATAAGTTTGGGAGACATAATGTACAGCATGGTGAGTAAAGTTAACAATACTGTATTGTACATTTGAAGTTGCTAATAGAGTAGATTTTAAAACTTCTCACTACACACACAAAAAATTATAACTATGTGAGGTAATGGCTGCATTGACTAACTTTATTGTGGTAGTCATTTTTGAATATACATCAAATCATTACGTTGTACTCCTTTAACTTACATATTAATGCTATATGTCATTTATATCTCAATAAAGCTGGGGGAAAAATAACAACTATGTTTAGCTTTGTAAGAAACTGCCAAATTTTCAAAGAGCCTGTTCCATTTTGCATTTCCACTAGCAATGAATGAGAGTGCCTGTTGCTCCATATCATCACCTGATTTAGGTATTGTTAGTTTTTGGATATTAGCCATTTTAATAGATGTGTAGTAGTATCTCATTGTTGTTTCAATTTGCAATTATGACATGATAGCATCTTTTTGTGTGATTATTTGCCACCTCTGTGTCTTCTTTCATGAGGTGCCTGTTCAGATCTTTTGATCAGTTTTTGATGTGATTTTTTTTTATCTTGTTGATGTGATGGATTATATTAACTTATTTCATTAAATGTTGAACCAGCTTTGTAGTCCTGGCATAAATTCTACGTGGTCATGGTTTGCAATTCTTTCTGTACATCATTAGGTTAGATTTCCTAATATTTTGTTTTGGAATTTTATATCTATGTTCATAAGTAATATTGGTCTGTAATTTTACCTTCTTTGTAATGTGTATAACCACTTTTGGTATAAAAGTAGTGTATAACTGTATGAGTTGGGGATTATTTCCCTCTGATACTGTTTTCTAGAAGAGATGATGAAGAATTGGTATCATTTCTTCGTTAAATATCTGGTAGAATTCAACAGTGAATCCCTCTGAAACTATAGCTTTATTTTTGGAAGGTTATTAATTACCAATTCAATTTTTAAAAAATGTTTATTTATTTTTGAGAGAGAGAGAGAGAGCGAGCAGAGGAGGGGCAGCGTGAGAGGGAGACACAGAATCTGAAGCTGGCTCCAGGCTCTAAGCTGTCAGCACAGAGCCCGATGTGGAGCTCAAATTCATGAACCATGAGATCATGACCTGAGCCTAAGTCAGATGCTTAACCAACTGAGCCATCCAGGTGCACCTGATTCAATTTCTTTAGTCGATATAGGCATATTCATATATTCATCCTTGTGTGAAATGTAGTTTGTGTCTTTTAAGAAATTGGCCCATTTCATCTAAGTTATCATATTTGTGGGCATGGAGTTATTCACAATATTTCTTTATTATTTGTTTAATGTCCATGGGATCAATGGAAATGGCCCTTTTTTCATTTCTGATGTTGGTGTTTATGGCTTCTCCTTTTTTTCTTAGTCTGACTAGAGGTATATCAATTTATTGATTTATTGATCTTCTCAAAGAACCAGACTTTGATTTCTTTGATATTTCTCTCTTGATGTCCTGTTTTTAATTTCATTAATTCTACTCCAATTTTTATTGTTCATTTTAATTTGGCTGCCTTATATTTCTCTTTTCTCTCTAGTTTCATAATGTGGAACTAGATTATTAACTTTAGATTCTTCTTTTCTAATTTATGCATTCAATGCTGTACATTTACCTTTAAGCACTGCTTTTGCTGTATCCCACAATTTTGATAAATTGTATTTTCATTTTCATTTAAAGTATTTTAAAATTTCTCTTGAGACTTATTTGACCATAAATAGTTTAATCTCCAAATGTGTTCAGATTTCCTAGCTGTCTTTCTGTTAATGATTTCTAGTTTTATTTTATTCTGGTCTAAGAGCATATTTTCTGTGATTTCTACTTTCTTACGTTTTTCAAGGTGTGTTTTGTGGTTCAAAATGTGGTCTCTCTTGGTGAATGGTGTATATGACCTTGAGAAAAATATGTATTTTTTGTTGTTGTTGAATAAATATTATATAAATACTAGAGTATAAACTGTAGTTTGTCAGTTTGATCCTGTTGATTAATGATGCTGTTTAATTCAACTATATCCTTACTGATGTTCTGCCTGCTGGATTTGCCAATTACTGATAGAAGTTTGTTGAAGTCTCCAACTGAAATAGTGGGTTCATCTATTTCTCTTTGCAGTTCTATCAGTTTTTGCCTTATGTATCATAACGCTCTGTTGTTAGGTGCATACACATTAAGGATTATTATGCTGTGTTGGAGAATTTTATTTATCATGATGTAATGACACTCTACCTTTTATAAGTTTCCTTGTTCTTAAGTCAACTTGGTCTGAAATTAATATATATGTTCCAGCTTTCTTTTGATTAACGTTAACATCCCTTTCCTTTTAGTCTGGGTCATTATATTTCATGTGGATTTCTTTAGACAACGTATAGTTGGATCTTGTTTTTGATTCCCTCTGTGTTTTAATGGAAGTATTTGGACCATGCATATTTAAATTATTGATATGATTGGATTGATATGTATAATGTTTTTAATTATATTCTATTTATTGTACTTTCTGTTTTTTTCCCCTCTTTTCTGCTTTGTCTGCTTTTAGTTGAGTAATTTGTGATTCTGTTTTCTATTCAAAATCTTCAATTATACTTAAAAATTTTGAATGGTTTCTTTACATTTGCAATATACATTTACAACTAATCTAAGTCCACTTTTAAGGAACACTATAGGACATGGATTAAAATGTAGTCTTCCCAATTTCTTGCTCTTGTCTCCATCGCTGTCATTCATTTCACTTATTTTTCATATCCTGTAATCACCCAATACATTTTTGCCATTGTTACTTTTAACAGACATTTATTTTGTGTTAAGAATAATAAAAGTGAAAGGTTTTGTTTTACTTTAATTTATTCTTCCTCTCCAGGACTCTGCCTGGCAACTTCCAGCTGCTTCAGACTCTCAGAACACCAACTGCTGATAACTTAATTTAGCAGAACCACTACATTGTATGGGAGATCCCCTCCTTTTCTGCAATATGCAGGCCAAAAGCTGTGGCAGCTTTAGGGCTTCCTTAATTTGATTTTCTTTTCTTAATGCCTATAGTTCTGTGCTTCCTCTTGTCCAATATATGAAAACAGTTGGTTTTTTATTTTGTCGAGTTTTTTGTTAAGGCAGGAGGATAAATCTAGTTCTCATTCAATATATAAAGAACTAAAAGTTATGTAATGAATTTTCAACATAGTTAATAGCATAAGCTTGGATTCTAAAAATTTATTGCATAGATGCTGAAATGTATCCATTTTGTTGTATGAATTCTGTGTAGTTGCAGACTATGTGTTTGTTTTACTTTCTTATGTATGTCACAAGTAAATTATCAACTTCATATGCCAGATAGTTGAATGCAATATTAAACATCATTTATTAACTTTAACATCTTGTCTTTTTAGGAATCTAACATTTATTAATCACTGATTCCTTAGCATCTATGTTAGTTAGTCAAGTCTTCTTAAAGTTTACTGTATGTAAAAATAATCTGGAAAATCTTATTAAAATATAGATTCTTATTTAGTAGGTATGGGCTGAGGCTTGACTTTCTGCAATGCTAAAAAGCATCTATGGGATCCATAGACCCCACTTAGAGAAGCAAGGAGTTCATTTCCCCAGTATTATGGAGGAAACATATGTTTAGAGTATGTCAAAACAAGGGTACCAGTTTATAGGGTGAACAGAAGATTTTCTTACTTGATATTTTTAAAAGATCATTGTAATAGGGTGCCTGGGTGGCTCAGTTGGTTAAGCATCCAGCTTCGGCTCAGGTCATGATCTTGCAGTCCGTGAGTTTGAGCCCCGTGTTGGGCTCTGTGCTGACAGCTCAGAGCCTGGAGCCTGTTTCAGATTCTGTGTCTCCGTCTTTCTCTCTCCTCCCCCTCTCATGCTCTGTCTCTCTCTTCTCAAAAATAAATAAACATTAAAAAAAATTTAAAAGATAATTTTAATAATGGGTGAGACTATCTTCAACATTCTGTATTCTTGGAGTCTTTCTCAAAGATTAGTTGACTGTTATGCATGTTTTATTTTTGGGATATGGATGTCTTTCTGAATGGCTTTTATTTATTTTTCTTGCCTAATTGCTTTGGCTAAGACTTCCAGTACTATGTGGAATACAGGTGGTAAGAGTGGGAACCCCTGTTTTGTTCCTTATCTTAGAGGAAAAGGTTTCAGCTTTCACCATCAACAGATGAATGGATAAGGAAAACCTGGTGTGTGTGTGTGTGTGTGGGGGGGGAATTGCATATTATTTAGCCATAAAAAGAGGGAAGTCTTGTCATTTGTGATGACATGGATGAGCCTAGAAGATATTATGCTAAGTGAAATAAACCAAACACAGAAAGACAAATACTATATGAGATCACTTACATGTGGAATCTAAAAGAGTCACATTCATAGAACCAGGAGTACAGTAGTGTTTGCCAAGGGCTAAGGTCCAAGGTTGGAAACTTTCAGTTAAGAGATGAATAAGTTCTGGGGACCTAATGTGTAGTGTGATGATTATTGTTAATTAACTGTATTGTATACTCAACATTTGTTTGCTAAGACGGTAGATCTTAATTTTTTTTTACCATCAAAAAAAAGCTAACTGTAAGGTGATGGATGTGTTAATTAACATGATTATAATAATTATCTCACAGTGTCTGCATATATTAACTCATTATGTTGTATATTTTTTAAAAAGTCACATGTATAACTGAAATATATAACATTTTATTTACCAAACATACCTCAATAAATCTGAGGAAAAAAAGAAATATAAGAAAACCTCAGAAATTTGTTTCACTGCCTTACATTCATTCTATGTATTAATATTATTTTATTTTGAATATATGGTAGGGGAATGACCATTAGCCTTTAGGATTTTAGGGCTGCTAATGTTCCTAATCCATATTATCCCAGATTTGATCCTTTCTCTGTATAGTCATACTAAATCAGGCATTTATACTCATAAAACAATTCTTCTAATCTTTCCTGTTTTTAGTTTCTTCCTGAACCTATGACAGTGGATCTCAAACATTTTGTTCTTTGGAACCCTTTATATCCTTAAAAATTAATGGGAAACTTTTAATTATGTGGGTTATACCTATCGATATTTGCTGTAATAGATATTAAAATAGAGAAATTTAAAAATGCTTATTGATCAAGTAATTTAAAATATCAATAATAAGCCCATTGTACATTAATATAATTTGTAGTTTTTAATGAAAATGACTATTTCTCACTGGGCACTTTTGCATTCTGAAAATACATGGTTGACTGATGTATTTAGGAAATGTTTTCTGAATAAAAGCATACGAATTTTTAAAAATTAGAAATATAAAATTTATGTGGTTTTTACTAACAATATTTATATACTTACTAACTTCACTTTTAGTAAAATTTGCCTTGGAAACATGTTTATCTCTAATTAAGTGATATCTCAGTAAATCAACTATCACAGAATTTGTTTGATAAAAATTAGCCCTCAGTTATCCCTTGGTGTAGGAAAGACTGGAAAGAATCTAGGACTCCTTGGCACAGTACTGGCTGTAATTGTGGATAAAGAGTCAGTGGCTTAGTTTCATGTTTAGAGGTCACATACAGGCTAGACATGGGCCCCAGGACATGCTAGGTGTACTCATCAGGAGAGGAAGTGAGCTGTCGAGTGTGATCTCAGGGAAGCAAGAAGGAGGAGTGCAGTATGAAGGTTTGTTTAGTGGAGTCCTCATGACCAGATGAAAGATGAAGACTCCAATAACGGATTCAGAATTCTAGAATACTGTCTTTTATCTAATGCAGTCTGTCATTAGTATTACATTTTCTGAACCATGAATAACAGTAATCTGTTCTTATCAGAAAATTATTGTATATTTTATTTACTTCACACATTTTTGGAGTGCCTACTGTGTCTTAAGCATTGTTTAGGCATTGGGAAAACGATAGTGAACTTAAGATACATAAGATCCTTGCTCTCATGTAGCTTATATTCTAGTTGGTAGGAAACATACAATAGTAAGTGCTGTGAAAAGATGAAGCAGAATGATGTGGTAAGAGAGAGCTATTTGAGAGGATGGCTCTCAGACGCTTCTCTGAGGAAATGACATTTGAACTGAGCCTTGAATAATACAAAGTGAGGAGCTATTAGGGAGAAGAATGTTCCAAACATGAGCAAGTATAAAACACCTGAGAAGGGGGTACATTTGATGTGTTCAAAAGACAGGAAGAAGACTTGTGTTCCCACTAAATACAGTTGATTCCATTTTGTGAGATCACTAAAACATTCCAGTTTTGTGCATTTAATTCTTGTACAGGATTTCTATAAGAAATTGGTCAAATGGACTAACCTGCTATTCATGTGTTCATTTAACAGCTCTAATTACTGAATACAAATTTATGTGGCATAATACTCTCCTGACTTTCCTCCTGTATGGGTCTCTGGGGCTCCTACTCCTTAAGTTACCTTTCTAGCTTAGCCTTGAGTCTCACATATTCTCTGTGATCTCTAAGTGATCTCATCCATTGCCATTGTTTGTCATTTATGTACTAGCTAATTGACACATTTACTTGGATACATGACAGAAATCTGAACATGAACATGCTTCAAACTGAATTATCATTCCCCCTTCCCAATTTAGACTCCTTTTGTCTCAGTATATGAGATATCTCTGTTCTTGAGTTGCTCAAACCAGTTAATATCTAGTCCATCATCATGTTCTATTAATTTTACCTTTATTTAAGAAATGTTTATTTATTTACTTTGAGAAAGACAAAGAGAGAGAGTGAGCATGAGCAGGGGAGGGGCAGAGAGAGAGGAAGAGAGAGAATCCCAAGCAGGCTCCACACTGTCAGCTCAGAGCCTGATTCGGGGCTCCATCTCATGAACCACGAGATCATGACCTGAGCTGAAATCAAGAGTTGGACGCTTAACTAACTGAGCCACGCAGGCACCACTAAATTTAAAATGTATATTAGGGGCACCTGGGTGGCACAGTCGGTTAAGCGTCTGACTTCAGCCAGGTCACGATCTCCCGGTCCGTGGGTTCGAGCCCTGCGTCGGGCTCTGGGCTGATGGCTCAGAGCCTGGAGCCTGTTTCTGATTCTGTGTCTCCCTCTCTCTTTGCCCCTCCCCCGTTCATGCTCTGTCTCTCTCTGTCCCAAAAATAAATAAAAAACGTTGAAAAAAAAATTAAAAAAAAAATAAAATGTATATTAAATTCAGTGATTTCTTTTCTAGTCCCTTGTTACTACCTTAACCCAGGCCTCTGTCTTGTTGGAATGCCTGCAGTTGCCTCTTTTATGATTTCTCTACTTCCGCCTTTGCTTTGCTTCAAACCATTCTCTACCCAGAAACTGAAGTAAGCTTTTAAAAGTATGAATTAGTTCATGTCACTTTACTGCTTAAACCCATGTAATGGTACCCTGAAATTTTGAAATCAAACTTCATAACATGGCATGCAAAACCCTGATGATTTAGGCTCTATTGTTTAGTCTCCTCTTTCAGCCATGCTGACCTTATTTTCATCCTGAAACATGCCATACTTTTTCTTATCTTAAGGCCTGAGGTTTTTGCTGTTTATTCTGCCTGGATTTCTCTTTTCTCTCTCTTTACCTTGATTACTACAACCTATTCTTCAGATGTTGTACACAAAGGGGCCTTTCTTTGAATGATAGCCTTCCTTCTGGTCTGAATATCAATATAATATCAATATAATATCAATATAACAGGAACTATCTTTCTTTTGACTCTTAAAACTTCCTGTAATTTTCCCTGTCAAACTGTCAGCATATTTATTTTATTAAAAAAATTTTTTTAATGTTTATTTTGAGAGAGAGAGAGAGAGAGAGCGCACACAAGATGGGGAGGGACAGAGAGAGAGAGAGGGAGATGCAGAATCTATAGCAGGCTCCAGGCTCTGAGCTGTCAGTACAGAGCCTGATGCAGGGCCTGAACTCGTGAACCATGAGATCATGACCTGAGTGGAAGTTGGGCACTCAGCTGACGGAGTCAACCAGAAGCCCCATCAAACTGTCAGTATATTTATTTGTATGTTTATTTGCTTGGTGTCTGTTTTTCCTTTCTAGGTTATAAGTTACATGACAGCAGACCATGTATCTTTTGTTTGTCTTTCATTGTGTACCTAGCTCCTAACACAATACTTGTACATCGTACTCAAGAAGTATAGTATTTGATGAATGGATATAAGAAGATAAGAGCCTGTACTAGAATGATACCATTGACAACGGGAAGGAACGTGTGAGTAATAAAGCTCTTGATGAACTCACAGTGGGTAGTTATGATACAGCTACCAGACGGATTCAAGAAATATTTTTGGTGAGTACACTAAGCAGTTGTTGTTGTTGTTGGTGGTGGTGGTGGTGGTAGTGGTGGTGGTGGTGGTGGTGGTGTGTGTGTGTGTGGTAGCTACCTAACACAGAGGAATGATATTTATGGTGTCTGCCCAATATGTAGGAATGATCTATACATCACACATCTCAGTGATGTGTGTAACCTTTCCCAGTACTTGTGATGGCTAAAGTCAGGTGAGGTTCAATTCTAAGGATTGAAACATTCCATTCCAATGGAAAGCCTGGAGAAGTTCCATTGTAGGAGATAATCCATGACTTTGGAAGTCCACTCATCTATGAATTAGTGAAACAATTACAAAAATCCCTCACTGTTTTGAAGTCATATGATTATGGGCTTTCATGTTTAGTGTCATCATTAAGAGTTTGAGGAAGTAGCTAGGGAGATAACTGTTTACCTACATTAAGACTTCAAGCAATGCTGTTCTTCATAGATTTTGTTGAGGATTGATCAGCCCTGCCTATTGCAGTGTTCAAAGCTCTTGGTTTCTTCTGAGATAGATTGTGGTCACAACCAACAGAGACTAAACAAAGAGCAGGAAATGAAAAGAAACTTGTTCAACTACTCACTTTGACTATTTGAGCTTTAAAAAGATGTAGAAGTACTTGAAACAAGTGACTGAACTGAAAATCTTTGATTATGATCTTTATTTATTTTGTAAATATTAGGATTTTATTATTGTGCATAAACTTGGTACATGATGCAATTCTATAATTTTAAATAAGCATGATATATGCCAATCCATGTACCCCAAAGATTAAATTGGAAGGTATTTAGTCATTTAACTAAGTAATTTATTATAGGATTCCTGTGAAATCAAGGTCCTACATATCAGAGACTCAGTGGATGAAGTTTCAGTTCAATTCTACAAACATTCATTGAGTACCTTTTATGTACTGGTTGCTTTGTTCTAGAAGCTGAATGATATCACTTAAACTAGATATATGTGAACTAGTTATGACAAAGTGAGACTAGTTATTGGCAAGGATTTGTGTATCTCTGTACATCTCCCATAAGAGGGCAGCAAAGGACCAGCATAATTTTGTTATCATGCAATCTTGCACCAGAGATTGGTTCACTTAGAAAACCTAAATAACGGAAATCTTGCAAGAGAAAGGGAAAACAGAGGGCATAGTTACAGTTTTGCTTAGTTTCCAGGTTATCTTTTGTCTGGTATAATATGGTTTTTGTACCACATAGCAGATTATCTCACAAGGATTGTGGTATCAGTGATAGTTTAATGATTGAATGTTGGCCATGGGGTCAGTTGTTGGGGTTTGAACGCCTGCAGCATGACTTACCAGCTGCATAACCTGGAAAGACTACTTAACCTTTCTAAACCTCAGTTTCTTCATCTACTAAAAAAGGAGGGGCAGTGTTAAAGACTGGCAGTGCCTACTTTACATGGTTTTAATAAACACAAATTTCTGTATCCTGGAAATGCTAAGAGCAATTAAAAGTTGGAACTAGAAAAAAACTAGCCCAATAGCCTACCAGACTTGGATGTATACTATTTGCTTAAAATCCTGGTTAGGGTCTGATGAAAGAAAGTATAGGCCATTGCCGAGTTAGCTACTTCTATATGTATGTATAGAAGAATATATATATATATATATATACATATATACATATATGTATATGTATATATATATATTTTTTTTTTTTGAGGGAGAGGTGAAAATGAGCAAGGGGTAGAGAGAGAGAGAGGGAGAGAGAGAGAAGTAGGGCTCACCAGCAGTGGGGCTCGAGTTCACCCCATGCAGGACTCGAACTCACAAACCATGAGATCATGACCTGAGCTGAAGTCAGATGCTTAACCAACTGAGCCACTCAGGCACCCCTACTTCTGTATTTTTAAATTAACATATATTTGTATACCAATGTTATTTATTCATATAATTTCTGAAGCCAATTAAGTACATTTAATCTTTTACAAACTACCAGTTATAAAAGAAATCATGACAATGAAAGGTACAGAGGAAACATAGTAATATTGTTATAACTTTGGTGACAGATAGTGACTATACTTATGGTGGTGAACACTGCATAATGCATGTGATTGTTGAAATGCTATGTTGTACACCTGAAATAAATACAATATTGTATGTCAACCATACCTCAATTAAAAATAAAATAATGAATTAAAAAAACTTGGACTATCTCAAATAGCATATCTTAATTTGGTTACTCCAATTGTTTCCTAAGCAAAAAAATAAGTGAGCTTGTTTCATCCTGATTTAATTCTCACAAATTTATTGTGATAACTTTGTGTCTTCTTATTTATGACATTTTTCATGTTGTTCTTTTTAAAAACATTCTTGATTATTTTTTCCCCTTTGCCTATGAAACTTCATTAAGTATGGTTCTCTTTTGATCTCTTGTACTTAAATTTTTACTAGCCATATTTGACACATATCTTTTTATCAATGGTGGGAATTATTGAGTATCTTAACTTCTGACTCTCAAATAAGACAGTTAGATTGATTTTTCTTTTTTTGTAAGTAGGTTCCATGCCTAGCACAGAGTCCAATGCAGGGCTGAAGCTCACAACCATGGGATCAAGACCTGAGCAGAGATCAAGAGTCAGAGGCTCAACTGACAGAGCTACTCAGGTCCCCCTGATTTCTTTTTTTAGATCTCCCTTTGTGACATGCTTATTATATTTTGATAAATAATTTAAAATTTTAGTCTGAGATTATTGTTACGTTTTGTTTGTTTGTGTGTGTCTTTTTAAATTTGTTTTTTCAACGTTTATTTATTTTTGGGACAGAGAGAGACAGAGCATGAACGGGGGAGGGGCAGAGAGAGAGGGAGACACAGAATCGGAAACAGGCTCCAGGCTCCAAGCCATCAGCCCAGAGCCTGACGCAGGGCTCGAACTCACGGACTGCGAGATCGTGACCTGGCTGAAGTCGGACGCTTAACCGACTGCGCCACCCAGGTGCCCCTGTGTGTGTCTTTTTAAGATGCACCTCAGGTGGCACACAGAAATAGATCACTAATATCTGGTTCTTGACATTTTCACTGTTGGTCCATGCAAAGCCTGCATTTGTTTTTTACTTTGTTTAATACTGATTAAGCATCCATGAAGTTGCTATCCAATTCAACCTCAGAATCTTGATACTATGTCTGTCTCTTCTCATTCCTTGCCTACCTGAATTTGGGACCTCTGTTATTCCTTTATTTTCTGCCCATTTCCCCTTTGCTTTACATGGCTTTATTTTATCTCTATGCTTCTTAAAATTTTATTTTAAATACTTCTAATTTTACTTTAAAAAAGAATTATGGGCCACCTGCGTCATAGTTTTAACCCATAGATATTGTATATCTTTTATTAGATTATTTGTAGGTATTTGGTATTCTCTGATACTATTGAAAATGATATCTTCCTTTTTCAAAATATTTTCCAGGTATTTGTTATTAGTGTAAAGAAATACAGTTGACTTTTGTACAACAACCTTATATCCACTCACTTTGTTAAACTCTCGTTATTTCTAGTAAATCATCTGCAGATTTTTTTCTACAGAAATGATCATATCATCTGCCAATAGATAGTTTTATGTACTTCTTTGCAAACATTTTAGAGTCAGTTTATTTTTATTATTTTATGTCCTATTAAGGGCTTCAACTTAATGTTATTTTTTGATTTGTTAAAGGAATGCTTTTAAGGGCTTTTACTGCAGATTATTTAGAGATATTCTCTGTGGAAATTCATTGTATCTTTTCCTTCTAAGGCCTTTTGTTATGAATTTAATGTTAAATTTTATCGAATGCTTTTCTGCATCGATGGGAATAATGATGATTTTTCTCTTTTCGTCTATTACGATGAATCGAATTTGTAGATTTTTCTAATATTCAACCATTTTTGTATTCATTGGATAAATCCAACTTAGTCATTTTTTTTAATTCCTCTTAGCGGAATTAATCTGTTAAGTAGATAGCTTTCAAAGTGAAGTTTGACAGTGATGAAAAGTAGTGATACTGTTGTAGAAACTAGGCTTTATTTTATAAAAAGAATATAACTTGTAAAAGTAAGAAAACTGGAATTTTAATCACTGCCTTCATGTCTATTACTTGTTCTTCTCTAGCCAAATAAAGTTATGTCACAGATCAGAAACAGTGTTCACATTTTTATGGGAAGATTTTTTTGATAACAGCTTTATAGGGATATAACTCATATATTATATCTATAATCCACTCATTTAAACTGTACAATTCAGTGGGTTTTAGCCTATTCAGAGTTGTGTAACCACCATCACAACCAATTTTAGCACATTTTTTATCACTCCAAAAAGAAATTTTGGACTCCTTAGCTATCACCCTCTATTTGTCCCCCATTTCTCGTCCCTACCATGCAGTCAGTAATCTACTTTCTGCCTATATATTTGTCTTTTCTAGGCATTTCATATAAATGGAATCATTAAATATGTGATCCTTTGTGACTGGCTTCTTTCAATTAGCATGATATTTTCTTTTTTTTTAAATGTTTTTCTTTTTCTTTTTTTACTTTTTTTTATATGTGATTTATTGTCAAATTGGTTTACATACAACACCCAGTGCTCATCCCAACAGGTGCCACCCTCAGTGCTCATCACCCACTTTCCCCTCTCCCCTATCCCCAATCAATGCTCAGTTTGTTCCCAGTATTTAAGAGTCTCTTATGGTTTGCTGCCTTCTCTCTCTGTAACTTTTTTCCCCCACTTCCTCTCCCCCCTGGTCTTCTGTTAAGTTTCTAAGGATCCACATAAGAGTGAAAACATATGGTATCTGTCTTTCTCTTCCTGACTTATTTCACTTAGCATAACACTCTCCAATTCCATCCACGTTGCTACAAATGGCCAGATTTCATTCTTTCTCATTGTCAAGTAGTATTCCATTATATATCTAAACCACATCTTCTTTATCCATTCGTCAGTTGATGGACATTTAGGCTCTTTCCATAATTTGGCTATTGTTGAAAGTGCTGCTGTAAACATTGGCATGATATTTTCTTTCTTTTTTTTTTTTTCAGTAATCTTTTTTCTTTTTTGTGCTTTGGTTTAACTTTATTTTTTATTTTTTTAAATTTACATCCAAATTAGTATATAGTGAAGCAATGATTTTAGTAGATTCCTTAATGCCCTTACCCATTTAGCCCACCCCCCCTGCCCACAACCCCTCCAGCAGTCCTCAGTTTGTTCTCCATAGTTATGAGTCTCTTCTGTTTTGTCCCCCTCCCTGTTTTCACCTTATTTTTGTTTCCCTTCCCTTATGTTCATCTGTTTTGTCTCTTAAAGTCCTCATATGAGTGAAGTCATATGATTTTTGTCTTTCTTTGACTGATTTCACTTAGCATAATGCCCTCCAGTTCCATCCACATAGTTGCAAATGGTAAGATTTCATTCTTTTTGATTGCTGAATAATACCCCATTGTATATATATACCACATCTTCTTTATCCATTCATCCATCGATGGACATTTGGGCTCTTTCCATACTTGGGCTATTGTTGATAGTGCTGCTATAAACATGAGGGTGCATGTGTCCCTTTGAAACAGCACACCTGTATCCCTTGGATAAATACCTAGTAGTGCAATTGCTGGGTAGTTATATTTTTCGTTTTTTTTTTTTTTTTTTTTTTTTTT
>NW_024412467.1:22117022-22120462 GCF_014898765.1 Herpailurus yagouaroundi
GGCTGAAGTCGGACGCTTAACCGACTGCGCCACCCAGGCGCCCCTATATTTTTCGTTTTTTGAGAAACCTCCATACTGTTTTCCAGAGTGGCTGCACCAGCTTGCATTGCCACCAACAATGCAAAAGAGATCCTCTTTCTCCACATCATCGCCAACATCTGTTGTTGCCTGAGTTGTTAATGTTAGCCATTCTGACAGGTGTGAGGTGGTATCTCAGTTTATTTTTGATTTGTATTTCCCTGATGATGAGTGATGTTGAGCATTTTCTCATGTGTCAGTTGGCCATCTGGATGTCTTCTTTGGAGAAGTGTCTATTCCTGTCTTTTGCCCATTTCTTCATTGGATTATTTGTTTTTTTGGCTGTTGAGTTTGATAAGTTCTTTGTAGATTTTGTATACTAACCCCTTATCTGATATGTCATTTGCAAATATCTTCTCCCATTCTGTCGGTTGCCTTTTAGTTTTGCTGATTGTTTCCTTCACTGTGCAGAAGCTTTTTATTTTGATGAGGTCCCAGTAGTTCATTTTTGCTTTTGTTTCCCTTGCCTCTGGAGATGTGTTGAGTAAGAAATTGCTGTGGGCAAGATCAAAGATGTTTTTGCCTGCTGTCTCCTCAAGGATTTTGATGGCTTCTTGTCTTACATTGAGGTCTTTCATCCATTTTGAGTTTATTTTTATGTATGGTGTAAGAAAGTGGTCCAGGTTCATTCTTCTGCATGTCGCTGTCCAGTTTTTCCAGCACCACTTGCTGAAGAGACTGTCTTTATTCCATTGGATATTCTTTCCTGCTTTGTCAAAGATTAGTTGGCTATACGTTTGTGGGTCCATTTCTGGGTTCTCTATTCTATTCCATTGATCTGAGTGTCTGTTCTTGTGCCAGTACCATACTGTCTTGATGATTACAGCTTTGTAGTATAGCTTGAAGTCTGGGATTGTGATGCCTCCTGCTTTGGCTTCCCTTTTCAAAATTGCTTTGGCTATTTGGCTTTTCTGGCTCCATACAATTTTTAGGATTATTTGTTCTAGCTCTGTGAAGAATGCTGGTGTTGAGTTGAATATGTAGATTGCTTTGGGTAGTATCAACATTTTAACAATATTTTTTCTTCCTATCCAGGAACATGGAATCTTTTTCCATTTCTTTGCATCTTCTTCAATTTCTTTCATAAGCTTTCTATAGTTTCCAGTGTATAGATTTTTCTCCTCTTTGGTTAGATTTATTCCTAGGTATTTTATGGTTTTTGGTGCAACTGTAAATGGGATCGATTCTTTGATTACTCTTTCTGTCGCTTCATTGTTGGTGTATAGGAATGCAACCGATTTCTGTGCATTGGTTTTATATACTGCAACTTTGCTGAATTCATGAATCAATTCTGGAAGTTTTTTGGTGGAATCTTTCGGGTTTTCCATATAGAGTGTCATGTCATCTTCGAAGAGTGAAAGTTTGACCTCCTCCTGGCCAATTTGGATGCCTTTTATTTCTTTGTGTTGTCTGATTGCAGAGGCTAAGACTTCCAATACTATGTTGAATAACAGGGCGAGAGTGGGTATCCCTGTCTTGTTCCTGGCCTTAGGGGGAAAGCTCTCAGTTTTTCCCCATTCAGCATGATATTAGTGTTGGGTAATAAAAGATGGCTTTTATCATCTTGAGGTATGATCCTTCTATCCCTACTTTCTTGAGGGTTTTTATCAAGAAAGGATGCTGTATTTTGTCAAATGCTTTCTCTGCATCTATTGAGAGGATCATATGGTTCTTGTCCTTTCTTTTATTGATGTGATGAATCACCTTAATTGTTTTGTGGATATTGAGCCAGCCCTGCATCCCAGGTATAATTCCCACATGGTTGTGGTGAATAATTTTTTTAATGTATTGTTAGATCTGGTTGGCTAATATCTTGTTGAGGATTTTTGTATCCATGTTCATCAGGGAAATTGGTCTATAGTTCTCCTTTTTAGTGGGGTCTCTGTCTGGTTTGGAATCAGGGTGATGCTGGCTTCATAGAAAGTTTGGAAGTTTTCCTTCCATTTCTATTTTTTGGAACAGTTTCAAGAGAATAGGTGTTAAGTCTTCCTTAAATGTTTGGTAGAATTCCCCTGGAAAGCCATCTGGCCCTGGACTCTTATTTTTTGGCAGATTTTTGATTACTAATTCGATTTCCTTACTGGTTATGGGTCTGTTCAAATTTTCTATTTCTTCCTGTTTCAGTTTTGGTAGTGTATATGTTTCTAGGAATTTGTCCATTTCTCCCAGATTGCCCACTTTATTGGCATATAATTGCTCATAATATTCTCTTATTATTGTTTGTATTTCTGCTGTGTTGGTTGTGATCTCTCCTCTCTCATTCTTGATTTTATTTTTTGGGTCCTTTCCTTTTTCTTCTTGATCAAACTGGCTAGTGGTTTATCAATTTTTTTTAATTCTTTCAAAGAACCAGCTTCTGATTTCATTGATCTGTTCTACTGGTTTTTTGGTTTTGATAGCATTAATTTCTGCTTTAATCTTTATTATTTCATGTCTTCTGCTGTTTTTGGATTTTATTTGCTGTTCTTTTTCCAGCTCCTTAAGGCGTAAGTTTAGGTTGTGTATCTGAGATCTTTCTTCCTTCTTTAGGAAGGCCTGGATTGCTATATACTTTCTTCTTATGACCACCTTTGCTGCATCCCAGAGGTTTTGGGTTGTGGTGCTATCAATTTCATTGAGTTCCATATACTTTTAATTTCCTCTTTAACTGCTTGGTTATCCCATTCATTCTTTATTAGGATGTTCCTCAGTCTCCAAGTATTTGTTATCTTTCCAGATTTTTTCTTGTGGTTGATTTCAACTTTCATAGTGTTGTGGTCTGAAAATATGCATGGTATGATCTCCACCTTTTTGTACTTACTTAGGGCTGATTTGTGTCCCAGCATATGGTCTATTCTGGAGAATGTTCCATGTGCACTGGAGAAGAATGTATATTCTGCTGCTTTAGGATGAAATGTTCTGAACATATCTGTTAAGTCCATCTGGTCCAATGTGTCATTCAAAGTCTTTGTTTCCTTGTTGATTTTTTGATTAGATGATCTGTCCATTGTTGTGAGCAGGATGTTGAAGTCCCCTACTATTATGGTATTATTATTGATGAGTTTCTTTATGTTTGTGATTAATTGATTTATATATTTGGGTTCTCCTACATTTGGCGCATAAATGTTTACAATTGTTAGGTCTTCTTGGTCTATAGACCCCTTGATTACGATATAATGCCCTTCTTTATCTCTTGATACAGTCTTTAGTTTAAAGTCTAGATTGTCTGATATAAGTATGGCTACTCTGGCTTTCTTTTGTTGACCATTAGCATGATAGGTGTCTTTAGGTCTAAAGTGGGTCTCTTGTAAACAGCATATAGATGGGTCTTGTTTTCTCATCCATTCTGTTACCCTATGTCTTTTGATTGGAGCATTGAGTCC
>NW_024412467.1:22120862-22156075 GCF_014898765.1 Herpailurus yagouaroundi
AAAAAGAAAAGAAATGAAAAAGAGAAAGAAAGAAAAAGAAAAAGAAAGGAAAAGAAAGGAAATTGTTTGGAAATTTCAAAAGGTGAGTACACTAAAGTAGACTAAAATAAAATGATGGAAGTAAAGTAGAATTTGAAAAAAATTTACACAAAAGTAAAAAATATAGTAATAAAAATTAAAGACAGATATTTTTAATAAAAATTGAAAATAAAAATGAGTTTTTTCTCTTTCTGTATTCAAGAAAAGAGAATTGTAAAAGAGAAAAAGGAGAAAGAGAGAAAAAATAGATGAACCTGCTAACAGATTGAAGTAGGACTGAAATTGCTTTGTTTTCCCCTAGAGGCCAGTCCATGTAGCTCTTTATAGTCCCTAGCTTAAGCCGGTGGTGAGGTTTGTGTTCTTGAAGAGCGAAGTTGGCCCAGTTGGGCAGGGCTCGGTGTAACAGCTCCACTCTCCCCTAGATGGCGCTGCTAGCCTATTGGGGTGGATTGTTGAGGTGCTCGTAGGTGCGCATGCGCATGCGCGGGAGCAGTGAAAAATGGCACCACCCAGCTACCCAGTCTGTTCTCCCCGATCAGCAGTTGTGCACCAGTCCTCCGTCTTCAGCTCTTGTCCACTCCCTGCTTTTCCACTCTCCATGACCAGGCCCAGGGCAGTACCTCTCTCCCAAGTTTTTTCTCAGATGTGGCTGTTTTCCCCGGCCCCTTACTTCCAAAGGACTGGGGTTTTGACCTGCTCCACCCCTCTGTGGGAGGGTCTCACCGAGCAATGGCCGAATGTAGCTGCACCCAGGAACGCCCGCTGGATCCTGCTGTTGCCGGCGCCCCCCTCCCCCCCCCCCAAAAAAATCGCGAGACAATGTAGTCTCAGCATTTCAGGGATCATGGAAAATCGCAACATACATCTGACACCAGGCTTCACCCTCAACAACCTTGCTCCAGCACTGGTGAATGTGGCTGCCTTCCGGGGTCTGCTGGGACTAGGTGGCTTGAACAGTCTCTACCAAATGTCCTTCCAGAAGTGGAACCGCTTTTCCCCATGTGGCCTGAGAACCTCCTGGACCCCACTCTGTTCCTGGGGATTCACCTTTCCCACCACAGCACCGCCAGGTATCAAGCTGCGGAGTTGCAGCCTTTGTGCTCCCTTTGTTTACAGTCTTAATGGAATTTAAACCCTGTCCTTTCTCTGTTATCCCTTTTTAGTTTAGTCCCTGCGGCTGTTTCCAATTTTCCACTTTCTCTCCAGCTGCTTTTGGGGAGGGGTGTTTTTCCCGTATGCTCCCCCCCTCCCCAGTCTCCATCCTCTCTCTGCCTGCAAAAGCGGTTTCCTGCCTTTCGGGCCTGCTTGCTCCTCAAGTTCAGCTCTTTGTGTCCCGTTCCTGCTGAATTCTGTGGTTCAGGTTGTGCAGATTGTTGTGTTAATCTTCCAGTCGGTTTTCTAGGTGTGTAGGATGGTTTAGTGTTGGTCTGGCTGTATTTCACGGATGCAAGACACACAAAAAGCTTCCATGCTGTTCCGCCATCTTGTGGCATGATATTTTCAAGGTCCATCTATGTTGTAGCACGTGTTCTATCTAAAACTTGTGTGACTTGTTATGCATTTCTGCCCAGAGCCGCACATACACAGTCATGGGGGGCTTAGTTGACTTGTACTCTGTATTGGCCTTGGTATCAGAACTGGCCCTTCTGTTCCTGATGCCAAAAGGAATTTTAACTTGCTTCACCTCCTTGCACCAGACCAGGCTGGCTCCCTGGAATAGATCCGGGAGGGAAGAAAAATATACAGATGTCCAGGCTCCTGAGATTCTCAGATATCATAAGAAAAACAGAGAGGGCGCCTGCGTGGCTCAGTCGGCTAAACGTCTGACATTGGCTCAGGTCATGATCTCAGTTTGTGAGTTTGAGCCCTGCGTTGAGCTCTGTGCTGACAGCTCAGAGTTTGGAACCTGCATCGGATTCTGTGTCTCCCTCCCTCTCTGCCCCTCCCCCGCTTGCATTCTGTCACTGTCTCTCTCTCTCAAAAATAAGGAAACATTAAACAAAAATTAAAAAAAAGAAAACAGAGGAAAAAAAAAAAAACCCAGCTTGCTCAGGACTGCACTTAGGCAAACTTAATAACTAGCCATAGATGAATCACACAGCTAGTACATATATTGCCCCGGTGGGAATAGTTAGTTGGAAGTCTCACCCCAGGGGAAGACACTCCACTGTAGGGCCCTCAATTAGGACTCCAACTGGGCTGTTCACTGTGGGGCTTTCCCTGCCAGGAGGTTTGATGTTGTGAGTACCTGATTTGATGTATTAACCCTTCTTTGTTCTTCTCTATACTTCTCTCCCTCCTTATGTTTACTCTAATTGTTTAATTCCGTATATTTCTTTCCCTTATAATTAATAAAGGTTTCCTCTATGAAATAGCATCTATCGTGAATTACTATTATTCAGAAAAGTACTTCTTTCCTTTTTATTGCAAAATAATATTTCATTATATGGACATCCTACATTTTGTTCATCAGCTAATGAATATTTAAGTTGTTTATACTTTTACACTTTATGGCTATTATGAATAATGCTGCCACGAACATCGATGTGAAAGTTTTTTTTGTGGACTTATGTTTTCATGTCTCTTGGGTACCTAGGGGTGGAATTGCTAGATCATATAGCAACTCTGTGTTTAATATTTTGAGGAACTGACAGACTGTTTTCCAAAGTGGCTGTGCTATTTTAGATTCCCGCCAGCAGTGTATGAGGGTTCCACTTTTTCCATATCCTTTAAAATTGGTAAAATACACATAACATAAAATTTACCATTTCAGCCATTTTTAGTGTGCAATTCGGTGTCATTTTGTACATTTATGATGTTGTACAACCATCACCACTACTCATTTCTAGAACTTTTTTTTTACCCCACACAGAAACTACATATCCACAATAATTCCATATTTCACCTTCCCCCTAGCTCTTGGTAACCTCTATTCTACTTTCTATCTTTGTGAATTTGCCTATTTTAGTTATTTCATGTGAGTGGAATCCTTAGCATATGCCTTCAGGGTTCCTCCTTCCGTTCTTGCCCAGCTTATGTCAGGTGCCTCCTGGATCCTGCTTTAGTACCGTGGCCAGCCTGCCTTCTGAGTGGTCAGTGCCCATATGGTGGTTTTGGAGAGCATCCCTGAATTGATCATAATTTACCATGTTTTTGGTGAAATTTCATCTGTATATTGGAAAGTACTTTTCTGTTAAACACTTATGTTCAAAGGTCTCTTCTGACTTCCTTGAAATTTTATGATATCTCGAGGAATCCATGTGTTTTCATGGGAAATTGGTCTCTGAAATATCACCACCGTTAGTGTAATAATATAGAACTTTTTGGAGCAGTGGTTTGGACATATAAGATCCAACTTATACCAGAACAGAAATTTTTCCTTCTTTGGAGAGCAGAAACCATGGCATTTGGGTGGGATTCATTATTTTTATGTCACTTTAAATTCAAACAGTCAATGCATTTCTCTTTAAATATAATTTTTTTTCTGTAATAGTATATTACACATCACCATCTTTCAGTATGGCTTTATCTTATACTTCTTTATTTTCTTTCCTCACTTATCTTTTCCTAATATACCCATATGTATTTTTTCTGATATGTCTTTCATGTTTTCCCAGTCTCAACTAGAATTTCATATCACATTATATGGTTAATTTTGTGTAATCTAACCTTGTACATTTCCCCTCATTCTAGTTACTTACCAGCCTTCATCTGTTTTACATAAGCAGCTTTATTCTAAGTCTTAACAAAGAAAGAAAGAAAGAAAGAAAGAAAGAAAGAAAGAAAGAAAGCAAGCAAGCTGCACATTTTTATTTACCCAGATCTTCAGAATGTTTTCTTGTTTGTTTGTTTGTTTGTTTGCTTTTAGAATATTTATGAAATGACTGTGAACTTTTTATTGCAAATTTCCAAGTTTTCTCTTTTTAGCCCAGGAGAATAATTTTTCTTTAATTCTTACACAGTGAGATCTGTTGCCACCACAGCTTAAAATAACCATAAGGTCTAGGCTAGCCATTCCTGCTCCTACAATGATGTTCTTTCCCTCTGTTAATTAATTTAGGTGAGAGTGATGAGGGAGCTTGGGGCAAGCTGAGGGCAAAGTATAGGCTAACAGCATGCACCCCCTGCCCCACCCCAGGTGGGATATGTGTGCTATTTCTCAGATACTCCTGGCTGCCCAAGGACAGAGGAAAGGAAAGGAAAAAAAAAAAAAAGCAAATGATTGACTGATAGAAATCACAGTCATGCAGGATAGGAGTCTCCTTCAGTTTATGGATAACTGAATAAACTGCAAGAAAAAGGCAATTTTATCATAGCCTAATCTCCAGAAACCTATAGACTCTGTTCCCTGGAGCCCTAACATCACACTCATCAAGATGTAAGGAGGTTTAAGTGCTTGCCATGATGATGTGGGAAATAAAGCCAAATTAAAAATTAAATTCCCTTATTGCCTACAGCCCACTGACAAGTCCTTGAAACAGACAGAGTGACCTCCTTCTAGAAGCTCTGCTGCCTCGATGATGACACTTTTCTAGAGGCAAAGGGGAATCTTGGGTTAACATTATCTGACCCCCCAGGATCCTTTAAATCTATTCAAACATATAAAAATTCCTTTGGAAATCTCCTTTATCTCAACTTCCCCAAGATATATGCTGGCAATCATACTCCAAACGTATGGCCCCCTGATACACATCTGAAGGGGTCTCATGACTGAGATTTTATTAATTGGTAATAAATGGCATTTTCCTAACAACATCTAGCCCCTCAAGGTCCTGGAAACCTTGCTTCCAAAATACCTTAGAGACTTACTCTTTCCTAACCCCCTCCCAATATGAATGTATATAATCAGTCACCTGTTACAACCCCAGTGCAGCTTTTTCTGTCCCTGAGTCCTGTCCCTGTGATTTAATAAAATTACCTCTTTGCACCAAAGACCTCTTCAAGAATTTTTTCTTGGCCATCAGCTCCAAACCTCACCATCACCCCAAAACCCCATCAAGAGGAAGGCAAGTGCCTGCCTATTGGTTTTACCGTAAAATATGTTTATATTGCGGGGCACCTGGGTGGCCCAGTTGGTTGAGTGTCTGACTTCGGCTCAGGTCATGATCTCACGGTCTGTGAGTTTGAGCCCCGCATCGGGCTCTGTGCTGATGGCTCAGAGCCTGGAGCCTGCTTCCGATTCTGTGTCTCCCTCTCTCTCTGCCCCTTCCCTGCTCATGCTCTGTCTCTCTCTGTCTCAAAAATAAATAAAAACATTAAGAAAAAAATTTTAAAAAATATGTTTATATTGCATGATTTCATCTTATCTTTATATCTCCGTTTCTACCATTCTAGTCTAAGCCATCAAAATGTCTTACCTAGTCTCTCCACTTCAATTCCTTTTCCCTCAAAGCAGCAGAATGATGTTTTAGAACATTCACGAGACAAAAATCCACCAGTGTTTTCTCACCATACATCAAATAAAATCCACCTGTGGTCTGACCTATGGTCTATAAGGCTCTACATGACTTGGCCCTCCCTAAATTCTCTTTTGTACTCTTTAACCTTCAGGCACACCCTCTTTTCTTTTATTATAATTCTTCAAGCTTATTCCTGTCTCACAATCATTATGTGTGCTGTTCCTCTGCTTACAGCTCTCATTTCTACATCTGTGCATGGTCAGTCTTCCAGACTTTTGAGTCTCAGCTCAAAGGCCACATCTTCTAAAACTTGTTAATATCATGCCATGTTCTATCCCTAACCCAGGAGTCCTTTTGATGGGGCGCCTGGGTGGCTCAGTCAGTTAAGCGGTTGACTTCAGCTTAGGTCATGATCTCATGGTTTGCAGGTTAGAGCCCTGCATCAAGGCTCTGTGCTGACAGCTGGGAGTCTGGACCCTGCTTTGGATTCTGTGTTTCTCTCTCTCTCAAAAATAAATAAACATTAAAAAAAGAAGAAGAAGAAGCCCTCTTCATCACACTGCCTTGCTTGATTTTCTTCTCACTACTTAAGACTATATACTATTGCCCCTTTATTAATAATTTTTCACTGACTTAGATGTAAGCTTTATAAAATTAGAGATATTGTCTACTCTTGTTGGCAACAGTTTATCTAGCACTTGACTGTGTTTACTGTACAATAAGTGTATGATAAATGATGAGGTTTTGGACTGGTGGTGGGGGTTCAGAGCTGATGGCCAAGAAAGAATTCTTGAAGACGTCTTTGGTGCAAAAAGGTGATTTTATTGAAGCACAGGGATAGGACCTGTGAGCAGAAAGAGCTGCCCTGGGACCATGAGGAGAAACTGCTTATGTACTTCGGAGTTGGGGGAGGTAGTCTAGGGGAAGTTTCCAAAGAGAGTTTCATATGCCAAAGAAGACTCACAGGTTACTGGAGGCCTAGCTATTGTCAAGCTTCCCCTCTAGCAAAGCATTAAGACAGGAGGGAGTTCCTGGAGAAACTCCTGGTTTTACTCTGCCAGCCTCAAGTATTTGTCAATGGGCTGCAGGTTATAAGGAAATTTAACGTTATCTGCCATTTCCTTCTGCCTTTGTTTCCCACATCAATGAATATTTGTTGAATGAATTAATTTCAGCGCTGTTAGTTTATACTCCAGCCTCTTTGGCAAGTGAGTATTTTATTGCCTTTATATGAATTTGTACAGATTTTAGTTGTTTTTAATTAAGTTTAGATCAAGAGGGACCCATGTCTCCCAAAAGAGTACCCCCATTTCAACCAGGATATGAGGAATATGCTGCTTTATTTTGGGATTAAGATGCTGCACCACAATTATCTAAGGAAAGTGGCTGAACCTAGCTACTGAAGAATAGTTCTTAGAATATTTTAGACACGTATTTTATTTCTGTAGTTGCTGACAAGTGTTTTGTTTTACAGAAAAAAAGGCGTCTTGCCTGGAGTAAAAGCAAAGGGCCTTGTCTTTGTAGCGCTTTTCATTCTGTTTTGGAAAGCATTTCTTTTCAGCTACTCTGTGTCATGGTAATGTTGAATTCTCTGTTGAAAGTCTAGGGCCCTTGGTTTCCTTGATGTTCCTAGGCTTTGGGTTTTGTTTAAGATCTGTGTTTTTGGAAGGAACATTTCCATGGTTACACCCGTTCCTTCTACCATTCTTGAAAGAAAAAAAATGATGACAAGTAGAGTAATCTGATTCCTGGATTACTGCACAGATGTCTTTTGTATCTGCCTGCATATGAAACTCTTGGGCAAGTTCCATTTCCGTGCATTTATTCCCTTGAATGCGTTTATAAAATGAAGCATGTTTTAAGATTAGGAATAAATGACTTGGATTGGCAAATTAAACAGGGTATAGCCTATGTTATGTTAATGGTCTGAACTCAATGGCAGATGAATTTGGAGGTACAGTAGATGAAAGGACAGACTATGTCAGAGGCAAGATGAAATAGCAGGTTTGGGCAGTAATCACACGCATATGTGAAGCATCAATGCCACATTTGGAAAGACTGTTGTGTTCAAATATAGTGTGCAGTTTTTAAAATGTAAAGCTTCATGTCAAAGTATTTTAATAAACATATGCACTTCAACTGCTATGGAGCAGTAAAACTCCCTTTTCCTGGAACAATTTGTATGCTTATTGCCACTCCACTCAAGTCTAGTCTAATAGCTGTACAATCTAGCACTTTTCAGAGCATTTGCAAAGCATTTTCACAGACTTGTTGATGCTGTGTGTGCATATATATATATATATATTTTTTTTTTTTAATGTTTATTTTTGAGAGAGAGAGAGAGAGAGAGAGAGAGAGAGAGCGCGCATGAGTAGGGGAAGGACAGAGAGAGAGGGAGACAGAATCCAAAGCAGGCTCCAGACTCTGAGTTGTCAGCACAGAGTCAGAGGCGGGGCTTGAACCTGTGAACCTGGATATCATGACCTGAGCAGAATTTAGATGCTTAACTGACTGAGCCACCCAGGAGCTCCACTGAATGATACATTTTTAAGTAAGATGAGGGTGGAAGACAAGGACCTCCTCCTCCAAATTAAAGCAAATTTAAATTAGAAAAAGTTGTGCATCTTTTTTTTTTTACAGTTAAAGTAGTGACTAATTTGCACTACATTTTTCAATAAGTATATGAAATATTTAATTTGAATATTAACTATTGGTATGCAGAGAGCTTGGCTGGAGGTTTATTTTCAAGTATTTAAAATGACTTCTATAACCTGGTGTCTATCTCTGTTTTGCTTGAGCTTTAGAGCCTATCTCTTTTCCTCCTCTTATACTTTGGTATCTCCTCTCTTCTTCCATCTGAATTCAATTATAAATTGTCACTCGTATGTAATTATTATTAATTTATAAATGATTGTAGTTTAAAAATAACACTAAAAGGGGGAAAACTCTATAATCTTAACCTTTAGAGACATTTTTTTATGAGTATATTAGCATATAGGTTATAATTCTTTTTTATTTGACCAAAAGGAGATTGATGAAGGAGTGTGGGGCAAGCTGAGGGCAAAATACAGGCTGCCCCAGGTGGGATCTGTGTGATATTCCTCAGACACTCTCAGCTACCCAAGAACAAAGACAAGGGTTTTAAGTGCTTGCCATGGTAATATGGGAAACTAAGGCAAATGAAAAATTCCCTTGCTTCCTATAGCCCATTGATAAGTCCTTGAAACTGGCAGAGTGACCTCCCTTTAGGAACTCACCTGTCTAGATGATAACACTTTGCTAGGGGCAAAAGAGGATCTTAGCCTTATCCTAACCTTATCCTAATCTTGAGGATCCTGTAAATCTACTTCTTTTATCTCAGCTGCCCCAAGATATATGTTGGCAATCATACTCCAAGTTTATGGCCCCCCGATATATATCTGGAGGGTCTCATGGCTGGTTTTATTAAACTATATGAACATTTAAGCTGAATAAACACCAAAGGGTTGTCTGGGTGGATCAGTTTGTTAGGTGGCCAACTTCTGCTCAGGTCATGATCTCATGGTTCATGAGTTTGAGCCCCACATTGGGCTCTGGGCTGACAGCTCAGAGCTGGAATCTGCTTTGGATTCTGTGTCTCCCTTTCTCTCTGCCCTCCTCTCTCTCTCTCTCTCTCTCTCTCTCTCTCTCTCTCTCTCAAAAATAAGTTAAAATATTAAAGAAAAAAAGTTTAAAAAATATAGATTTGAATAAGCACCAAAAACTACCTTGAAAAGTATACCAGTTTATACTCCCAAAACAATGTAAGAGACTGATTTGATTTGATTATTATATTCTTACTAACTCAGAAAATTATCAATTTTTTTTTCAATCTTGGCCAGTCTGCTAGGTACTTATGGGGTTCAAGGCATACCACCTTGGTTTATTGAATAGATTAAGCTGAAGGAGTCTGAGAAAATGGCAGCAGCAGGAAGGTGACTCTGGCTTTCCCCTGCCCCTTTCTCTTGAAGCAATCATAAAACCCTTATGTGAGAAGTGCCCTTTCTATACCTGGAGGAAAGAAGCATCTTCATCTCTGAAGATAAGGGGATGTTGAGAAACAATGGGCCTGGCTAAATGTCCCCCAGTTTGCTATACTTATAATCTTTACCCTATCACATCTTTCCATGACTTTCCACTCTTCATCAAACCTAGCATAAAAACACATGGGTTTAACCATTTCTTTGGGTCTTCATTTCCTTTTGAGGCTCCCATGTCACATAGAATTCAGATTAAATAAATGTGCATGTTTTTTTCTCCTGTTAATCAGTCTTTGCTGATTTAATTTTCAGACACAGCAAGGGATGATGAAAGGTCAAAGAAAAGTTTATTTTCCTCCATGAACAGTATAATCATGTGTCTTATTGTTGTCTTACTTTGCATTTCTATTAGTAGCTTATATATATTTTTTCATGTGATTATTAACTGATGTTATTTCTGCTTATTCGAGCTTACTGGTTACATACTTTGTCCTTTTTAAAACATGAACTGTTTTTTCTTATTAATTTGTAGTTATTGCTTTTGTCAAATATTACAGATCTTCTCCCCTGAATTTATTGAATGCTTACTATGTGCTATGCCCAGTGCTAAATACTTTACGTGCATGATCCCATTTAAGCCTTATAACAGTCTTGTAGAATATTGGTATTATTCTCACTTTTCATACGAGGAAGTCTGGAGTTCAGAGAGATTAAGGAATTTACCCAAATTCACACAGTTTTAGAGCTGGCCTTCAAACAGGTCTCACTGACAACCAAAGGCACACCACAAGCTGTGATAGGATGTTATCTTCCAGACTGTCTTTTATCTTTTAACTTCAAGGAGGGTTTGTGTTTGTGCTATAAAGAAGATTCAAATTGTTTAAGTAGTCAGATTCCCTTGTGACTCCTGGGTTTCCTGATGTGTTTATGAAAATTTCCTTGCTCCAACATTATAAAAATATTTAAGTTTATTTTTTGTAATACTTATATATTTTTTAGAAGCCTTTGGTACCTATTGAGGCCTATTGGTACCCAATAGGCCTCGATGAATGATAGGGGGTATGAGCTGGACTATCATCAATAGTGCCCCATATGAAAAAGCCAGAAAAAAGAGGAGCCAGTGTTTGTGTAGTGGTCTGTCTTGTCCTATGGAAAACCCCAGCTTCAGGTTCTCATCTCTCTGCCAGACTTTATAGTATTAAGCTGGAACTCTATAGATAAGGTACTGGGAAAATATCTGATGTGCCAGGAGGAAAAAGTATAAATCTCTAAGGGAGAATTTGGGCTCTTGACTTGATTAAAGCAGAAAAGAACAAGGGAAGGAAGGTAAAGCTAAGCATCAAGTGTAGCGTTTCCTACACACATTGTCCAGAGGGAAGACCAGGTGGTAAAGCTGGCAGAAGGGAAGGAGGTGAGGTGCAGTCCCAGGAGAGAATGATGACTACTATGAAGTTTAATCAAAGTCGAATTCAAGGACAAACCACTAGTAAAATAAGTCAATTGGGGGCAGCAAGGCTCCACCTTCCTCCCAGTTAAACACCAAAACTTATGGCCTTATTTCTGCATGGATTTAAAGGGACCAGAAGATAGAATGGACCTGAAAGAGGTCAGCCTACCCATCTTTGGGCAGGATTCATGTCTCTCTTCCTCCTCCTCCTCCTCCTCCTCCTCCTCCTCCTTCTTCATGGAAGCTCTCCATAGAAGTAAACATCCCTTCAATATTCTTCACAAAGCAAACTTGCTGCCACTCCAGTTATGTGCCTCACACTTGCACCAGCTTAAATAGCATTAATTCCTTAAAAATATAGAAACTCATTGTTATAGCGATTTGTTCTCAAGGACAAAGGCCATAGCAGGCTAACATTATCCCAACTTTTTGCCACGGCCCTTTCATCAAAATAATGGTAATATTTCAAATTGATTATAGTGTGCTCCATGAAATATTCACAATGCAGATTATCAAAAGTGGAGAGGCCTAGATTTTAAACTAGTTGACTGCCAGGATTAACTTGATGGACTTTGACCCAACTTTTAAAAGAAAAAGACCTCTGGAAATTTCAAAGAAAAAGGCATCACTTATTTGCATCATAATGGCACTTTTTAATTTAGAACACTGAAATCAGCCACACACACACAGGACCCAGACAATCATTGGGAAGAAAAAGAGATAGGCTGGATTTATATTTATAAATGCCCATGGTAGCAGTAAATGGATAAAGTCCACATGGGTAAAGGAAGAGCTCTAAGTATGCTACATTTGTGAAGTTTTCATCTGAATAAGGAATCAAAGTACATTTTTGTAATATTGAATCAACTATTTATGGAACTGAAGTGCTAGCTTTTGCTTCCATGGCTCAGTCAACAGAAGTTAAGGCAAGAAATGATTAATTACTGTGAGAAATAAGCTCACTGCCCCAATCAAAGGAGGGACATGGAGACTTGGAGCACAGTGAAGGGATGCTTTAATCAATGTTCTTGCAAGAACAGGTATCTGATGGACAGGCACGTGTGGGCAGTTACAGCAGGCAATGTATCTCTTAGCATGAAGTCCCTCCCCTGATTCCTCATTGGCTAAGTATTACAGAGGTTATGGCCTTACTGGGAAGTCACTTATGCCCATATAAGGCCAAAAAGTAGTCTGATTGGAACAAATGTACTTTCCTTGAAGTGATGCAGAGACTTCAGTTCTTTGGTCAATGCTCATTGCAAAGCCTATGAAAAATAAGCCTGCTAAATGGTGAGGGGAAGAAGAACCAGGAAGTGAAGCAGCTAAGGGTTTGGGACTCCATGGGTGTGGGGCAGTGTTCATACATATTTCCAATAGGTTGCAAACCTATGGTTAACTAAACAACAGCTTTTATTTGGTATCTGAAAATGAATCATCTCACTTCTCACAATTATATTCAACAAAAGAAGAGGGAAAATATATCAGATATGGCAATATTGCTTTGTTAAAGTAACATCTCCTGGCTTGCTCTGTAGTTTCATGGCATTATTTTGAAAGTCTGTGAAAATAGGCCAGGAAAGTAAGATTCTGTGAAGAGTTGTGGAAGAGAGTGATGATACAGGAAGGGTGGATACGGATCTAGAGCTCACACTGTTCCATTCCTAAATCTCCTCCAATGGCCAGTCTTCAAGTAAATGCATTGCAGTTCTTTAGATATGAATCTATGCCTTCCATTAACATTCCCTCTCCTTTCTAGCTTTCCAATATGTGCAATAATGACCCAAACAAGAAAGAATTTATGAGGAATCGTACTCAATTGACTGAAATTGAGTGTTGTGCACTTTTGGAATCCTGTTACTTCTTGAGGCTAACCTACATAGTGGTAACATTTTACAAGAGATGAGTTGCAAATACTGAATCAAAACTTTTCAGGGATTGGCAGCAGTAAAATGGCAATGTGTTAAATGCTCTCTTAGGATACTAACGAGGAACTTTTGTATAAGTATGATGCAATCATGGTAAAGTAATGGATTAAATGACCTCCTTTAAAAAAAAATCTTTGTATATGTTAACAGATTACATTAAATTCAGATTTATATGTTTTTTCTCCCTGAACAATTAACCATTGTCTTAACACCTTTATGGAATATTACTTCTCCCATGGTATAAGATACAACCTTTGTCACATTCACATGCCCTGTATATCTGAGTCTACATCTAGACTGCCTTTTGGTATAAAGAAGTACAGATAACTGTTGTATAACAATCTTTATACCTACCCACCTTGTTAAATTCTCTTATTATTTCTTGTATCCTGTCTGTAGATTCTTTGTGATTTTCTGTTAAAATGGTAATATCCTCTAATTAAAGTCATCTTCAATCCTTTCTAATCCTTTTGATTTGATTTATTTTTATTTTATGTGCTGTGGTCTTTCAGTGTTATTTTTTGATTTCTAAAAACACAAAAACACAAAAGTCCTTTTATATGCTGGAAACCTAATGATGAAGTAGCTGAACACTAAACTCAAAATTTGAAATTTAGGGTTGTCAAATTACTCTATTAGTTAAAGCCACCACATCATGTAAGTAAAAGTTAGAACATAGAGTTAGGAAAAATCAAGACTGTGAATTGAAATGAGTGCACCTGAAATGACTCAGGGAACTCCATGGAGTACTCTGAACTCTAACACCACCAACCTCCCTTACTTGTCACAGAAGCCCTTTCTTCCATCTAATCCTCCTGACACCAAATTTGTGGTCTCTTTTTCAACACCAGCCAATTCTCCATTCTCTGGACACCAACTGGCTGTCCAACAATTCAGTTCACTTCTGACATTACCGACCTGGAATAAGCTTCGGATTCTACAAGTTGAAGAAGATTGGGCAATCAGTCCCACAAGATTGCCCCACTTCAGAAGCCAGCCATATATGGAGTGTCTAGGCAACCCACATCTCTGTCCCACTGACCACAAACCCACTCCCTCAGGTTCAACGATTCACTGGAATGACTCACAGCAACTCAGGAAAAGGTTTTACTATTACTAGTTTATTATGAAGGAATAGTCAATTGGAAGAGATGCATTGTAGATATTGTAGCTCCATATTATCGATTGAGTTTTGTCCCTTCTATCCCCTGCCCATTTATATGTTAAAATCCTAACCCCACTTCAGTGTGGCCTTATTTTGAGATAAGGACTTTAAGGAGGTAGTCGAGTTAAAATGAGGTCATTAGGATGCGTAGTAATCCAATATAACTGGTGTTCATACAGATAGGGAAAATTTGGACACACAGACATGTATAAATGTGAAGAGACATAGGGAGAAAATGGTTATCTACAAACCAAGGAAAGAGGTCTGGAACAAATCTTTCCCTCACAGACCTCTGGAGGAACCAACCCTGATGACACCTTAATTTTTTACTCCTAGCCTCCAGAACTGTGAGACAATAAATTTCTGTTTTTTAATCTACCTGGTCTATGTTCCTTTGTTATGGAAGCTGTAGGAAACTAGTATACTTCTTTATCTGAGGAAGTTACTTTGCAAGATAAAATAAATTTTCCTCAGTACTGTCACAAACACTTGTCATACATGCTAGAAACTTGAGCATAATTAAGAATCTATGTGTGTTTTGTGCTGTGTACATGGGTAGCAACTACCCCATGAGCACATACTTGTTGAAAGCCCTAAAGGATGTCACAAGTGAGCTCTTTAAAATCTGAAATTATGTCCTTGGACTAGTAAATAGGACAGATGTTTATTCAGAAATTATATGTAGGCATTTGGGCTTCAAAAAGATGTGTTTATAAACTGAGTTGGGCATATTTATAATTCTATAATGTTCATAATGTCAACACGGTAGTTTTTTGGGTCACATTTTTGCTTTCATGAATATAAAATCTTTAATTCTTTCTTTCTTTGAAAGGCACAATAGCACCATTTTAGTTAAGGAGAACAAATTTCGCTTCTTCTGAATTAATTAGTGAAGGAAAGTGTGGTTTCTTTTTTTATAAAAACACAAGAGATAAATTTATTGGCTAATGGAATGCATCATTCAGCTTCTTGAAGTCTCACGGTTAGATTATTGGCACATTAGGAATAATTACAAGTATATAACACATTCTAATTATTATTAACTAGAGTTCAATAATTTCCTGATGAAGTTATTAAATAACATAGGTTTCTAAGCCATATGCAATGAGGGGCGCCTGGGTGGCGCAGTCGGTTAAGCGTCCGACTTCAGCCAGGTCACGATCTCGCGGTCCGGGAGTTCGAGCCCCGCGTCAGGCTCTGGGCTGATGGCTCAGAGCCTGGAGCCTGTTTCCGATTCTGTGTCTCCCTCTCTCTCTGCCCCTCCTCCGTTCATGCTCTGTCTCTCTCTGTCCCAAAAATAAATAAAAACGTTGAAAAAAAAAATTAAGCCATATGCAATGAAAACATATTTGTTTCATGACTAACATCTACATACACTGATGTTATCCAGTGAGTGAAATACAAGTCAGCTGCATAAAAAGTTCTTCTTTTGTATTCCTGTTTCCTCTTTTCCAGTGCTTCTATCCTGTTATTTTGTTCTCATATAGTATGTTTCTTTTACTCTCGGGAAAGAACCTCTATGCAGGAGACTTAACCCAACAAAGCATAGCAACAGCAGGGCTGGTACAAAATAAAGGGGAAGTTTGAAGAAAGAGAAGTTCCTGGATTGAATAAGTGTTTAATGCTTTACTCATAGATGACCTTGGATTGTACAGAATGATTCTACCCTGCTCACCTATATGCTTTGTCCACTTCTGGCCAATGTCATTGTATAAGCTGAATTATGCATCTATACTCACTTTAGCTTCATTTTAGAACCAAAAGATGAATAACTTATGCCCTTTAAATTTACTTTAGTCACATTTCATAAAATTATGGGTGTGTTTTTTAAATGAATAAAATTACATTTCTATATCTGGAATGAGCCATTTGCGTCAGCAAGACATTGGCCAACATATTAATACTCAATAAATGCCAGCTGAAGGCTATTTTTTCTAACAATCTGAAGTCTTTTGAAACATTTAATACTTTTTTTTAAAAAAGAAATTGCCTTCAGAAACTTAAGTGTATTTTTAAAAATATTGTCAATGGTGATAAATCTTCATCTGCCAACATTGGATTTGATTTTTGCAGATAGTCAAAAAGTCAGAGTTAATTCTTTTTATAACACAAGTGATTAAGCTGGATAATGCCAAATTTATTATTTTAAGAAAGAGGTATGACTATAACATAAGTGACAGGTTTTTGTATATGATGAATAAATTTACTTGTAATCTGCTCCAACAGAGGAATTAGAAAATGATATGTTACATAGAAAGATTGGCATTATTCTAAGGATTATTGAATCATTATAAGGTGTTCTATGGTTATATGTGTTCATAATTTTTTCAAAAAGTTTCTTAACCTTGCTGACTGCTCTCATAGATAATATGTAGTAGATAAAATTTTATTGTCAGTAGTAGAATTTTCTTAGGGGGCGCCTGGGTGGCGCAGTCAGTTAAGCATCTGACTTCAGTCAGGTCACGATCTCGCGGTCCGTGAGTTCGAGCCCCGCGTCGGGCTCTGGGCTGATGGCTCAGAGCCTGGAGCCTGTTTCTGATTCTGTGTCTCCCTCTCTCTCTGCCCCTCGCCCGTTCATGCTCTGTCTCTCTCTGTCCCAAAAATAAATAAACGTTGAAAAAAAAATTTAAAAAAAAAAAAGAATTTTCTTAGGAACATTGTCTTTTTCCCAGTAATGCTGAATCTAAGCTACATTGTGTAAATTTAAGTAACACATAGTGAACATTAGAATGGTGGAGTGCTAAAGACATAAATATAAATTTAAGATTCTTATATTTTAAATAAAAGGCATCCAAGTCAGCAATAAAGTAAACCTTTCACTATATTTGTAGATGACATGATACTATATATGGAAAACTCCGAAGATTCCATAAAAAAAATGCTAGAACTGAAAGACAAACTTGATAAATCACAGAATACAAACAAACATACAGAAATCTTTTGATTTCTATACACCAATAATGAAGCAGCAGAAACAGAAATTAAGGGATCAATCCCATTTACAATTGCATCAAAAACCATAAGATTTCTAGAAATAAATTGAACTAAAGAGGCTAAAGACATATACTCTAAAAACTATGGAGCAGTTATGAAAAGAATTGAAGATGACACAAAGAAATGGAAAGATATTCCATGCTCATGGATTAGAAGAACAAATATTGTCAACATGTCTATACTACCAAAGCAACGTACACATTGCAAGCAATCCTTATTAATTTTTTTTTCACAGAACTAGAACAAACAATCCTAAATTTTGTACAGAACCACAGAAAACCCCAAATAGCCAAAGCAATCAGTGCTGGAGGCATCGCAATTCTGGACTTCAAGTTATATTACAAAGCTGTATCTATCAAAACACTAAGTATACTGGCACAAAAATAGGCAGAGAGATCAATAGAACAGAATAGAAAACCCAGAAGTGGACCTGCAACTACATGGTCAATTAATCTTCAACAAAGCAGGAAAGAATATAATGGGAAAAAAGACATCCTCTTCAACAGATGGTGTTGGGAAAAGTCAACAGCTACATGCAAAAGAATGAAACTGGTCCACTTTCTTACAACATACACAAAAATATATCAAACTGATTTAAAGACCTAAATGTCAGACAGAAAACCATCTAAATCCTAGAGGAGAACACAGACAGTGTTCAATATCAACCTCTTTGATATTAGCCATAGCAACTTCTTTCTAGATAGGTCTCCTGAGGCGAGAGAAACAAAAGCAAAAATAAGCTATTGGTATTACATCAAAATTAAAAGCTTCTGCACCTCAAAGGAAACAACAAAACTAAAAGGCAACATATAAAATCAAGAAGATATTTGCAAGTGACATATCTGATAAAGAGTTAGTGTCCAAAATCTATAAAGAACTTATAGATGTCAACATCCCAAAAATGAATAATCCAATTAAAAAATGGGCAGAAGACATAGACATTTTTCCAAAGAAGACATACAAGTGGCCAACAGAAAAGACACTTAACATTACTGTTCATCAAAGAAATGCAAACAAAACTACAATGAGATATTACCTCACAGCTGTCAGGACACCTAAAATCAATAACACAAGAAACAAAAGATGTTGGCAAAGAAATGGAGGAAGAGGAACCATTTGGACTACTAGTGGGAATGCAAACCAGTGCAGCCATTCTGGAAAATAGTATGGAGGTTCCGCAAAATGTTTAAAGTAGAACTACCCTACGATCCAACAATTGCACTACTAGGTATTTACCCAAAGAATACAAAAATACTAATTCAAAGGGATAGTTGCACCCTGATCTTAAAAGCAGCATTACATACAATAGCCAAATTATGGAAAGAGCCCAGGAGTCCATCCATTGATGAATGGATAAAGAAGAGGTTATATATATACACAATGGAATATTACTCAGCCATAAACAAGTATGAAATTTTGCCATTTGCGATTGCATGGATGGAGCTGGGGCTATTATGGTAAGTGAAATAAGTCAGCCTGAGAAAGACAAATACCATATGATTTCACTCATATGTGGAATTTAAGAAAACAAATGAGCAAAGGGAAAAAATGTATAAGAGGTAAACCAAGAAACATACTCTTAAGTATAGAGAACAAACTTATGGTTACTAGAAGGGAGAGGTGTGGGGAGGATTAGTTAAATAGGTATTGGGGATTAAGGAGTATACTTGTGTTGAGCACCAGGCATTGTATAGAAGTGTTAAATCACTTTATTGTACACCTGAAACTAATGATATATTGTATGTTAACTAACTGAAATTTAAATAAAAACTTTAAAATAACCTATACTAGATACACAAAAGATAAAGAGAAATTAATCTAAGCATATCACTAAGGCAAACCATCAATTCACAAAGGAAGAGTGCAAAAGAAGAATAAAGGAACAAAGGAACTACAAAACAGTCACAAAAAAATGAACAAAGTGACTATAAATACATACCTATCAATGATTACTTTAAATGTAAATGGACTATGGGGCACCTGGGTGTCTCAGTAGGTTGAGTGACTTCAGTTGAGGTCATGATGTCACAGTTTGTGAGTTCGAGCCTCTTGTCAGGCTCTGTGCTGACAGCTCAGAGCCTGGAGCCTGCTTCAGATTCTGTGTCTACTTCTGTCTCTGCCCCTCCCTAACTTGTGCTCTGTCTCTTAAAAATAAATAAATGTAAAAAAAATGTAAATGGACTAAATTGTTCGATCAAAAGAAGTAAAGTGGCTGAATGAATTAACAAATAAGACCCATGTAAGCTGCTTACAAGATACTCACTTCAAATGTAAGAGCACACGTACTGAATATTGAAGTATTGGAAAACGATATTCCATGCAAATAGAACCCAAAGAAAACTAGGGTATTTATTCTTAAATCAGAGAAATCGATTTTAAATCAAAAACTATAGTAAGGGACAAAGAAGGGCATTACACAATAATAAATGGGGCCAATCCAGTAAGAGGATATAACATCTATAAGTATTTATGCAACCAACAGAGCACCTAAATATATAAAGGAAATACTAACAGATCTAAATGTAGAAATAGACAGCAATATAATAACAGTAGATTTTAATACATCATTTACATGAATGTTTAGATAGAAAATCAATAAGAAAACATAAGTCTTAGATGACATATTAGACCAGATGGACTTAACATAAATAGAACATTCAATCCAAAGGCAAAAGAATACACATCTTGTGAAATGCAAATGGGACATTTATTCTCCAGGATAAATCATATGTTAGGCCACAAAACAAGCCTTAATAAATTTAAGAAGATGGATATCATATCAAGCTTCTGTTCTGCCCACAATGAAATGAAATTAGAAATCAATTACAAGAAGAAAACTGAAAAATTCACAAATATTTGGAAGTGAAACAAAATGCTACTGGACAACCAATGAGTCAAAGAAGAAATCTAAGTATAAATAAAAAAAATACCGTGCGATTAATGAAAATGGAAATATGATATATCAAAATGTATGGGATGTAGCAAAAGCAATTCTAAGCGAGAAGTTTGTAGTGGTAAATGTCTACTTTATGTGAGAAAAATCTCAAATAAACAACCTAACTTTATACCTCAAAGAACTATAAAAAGAAAACAAAAGAAAGCCCAAAGTTAGTAGAGGGAAATGATTGATACCACAGAAAACAAAAGATTATAAGAGATTACTATGAATACGTATACACCAACAAATTGGAAAAACTAGAGAAAAAGTGTATAAATTCCTAGAAATATACAACGTACCAAGACTGTATCAGGAAGAAATAGAAATCCTGAATAGACCAATTACTAGTAAGGAGATTGAATCAGTTATCAAAATCCTCCCAAAAAGAAAAAATTCAAGAGCAGATGGTTTTACTGTTGAATTTTATGAACGTTTAAAGAATTAATACCAATTCTTCTCAAACTCTTTCAAAAGATAGAAGAGGGAACATTTCTAAAGTCATTCACTAGGACAGCATTATCCTGATATAAAAGCCAGACAAGGATGCCACAAGAAAAGAACATTATAGACCAATATCTCTAATAAACTTAGATACAAAAAATCCTCAACAAAATATTAGGAAACTGAATTCAACAGTATCCTAAAAGAATCATACATCATGATCAAGTAGGATTTATTTCAAGGATGCAAGGATGGTTTGATATTGGTACATCAATCAATGTGATATACCACATTAGCAAAATGAAAGATAAAAATCATATGATCATTTCATAGATGCAAAGTGTACATTGTACAAAATTTAACCTTCATTTATGATAACTGTCAACAAAGTGGGTACAGAGGGAACGTATCTTGACATGATAAAAGCCATATACAGAAAGCTTTCAGTTAACAGTGTTCTCAATAGTAAAAAGCTGAAAACTTTTCCTATAAGATTAAGAACAAGATACAGGGGCGCCTGGGTGGCTCAGTCAGTTAAGCGTCCAACTTCAGCTCAGGTCATGATCTCACAATCTGTGAGTTCGAGCCCCACATCAGGCTTTGGGCTGATAGTTCGGAGCCTGGAGCCTGCTTCAGATTCTGTGTCTCCTTCTCTCTCTGCCTCTCCCCTGCTCATGCACTGTCTCTCTCTGTCTCAAAAATAAAAACATTTAAAACAATTAAAAAAAAAAAGAACAAGATACATATGCCCATTCTTACCACTTTTATTCAACATAGTATTGGAAGTCTTAACCACAGAAATTAGGCAAGAAAAATAAATAAAAGAACCCAAATTGTAAAGGAAAAATTAAATTGTCCCTATTTGCAGATGACATGATATTATATATAGAAAACCCTAAACCTGGGGTGCCTGGGTGGCTCAGTCAGTTGAGGGGCTGACTTCAGCTCAGGTCATGATCTCACAGTTCATGGGTTTGGGCCCGCATCAGGCTCTGGGCTGACAGCTTGGAGCCTGGAGTCTGTTCTGGATTCTGTGTCTCTCTCTCTGTACCCCTCTTCCCACCCCCTTGTTCATGCTGTCTCTCTCTCTCAAAAATAAATAAACATTAAAAAAAATAAAAAAAGGAAACCCTGAACTTGACCAAAAAACTGTTAGAACAAATTTAAAAAATCAGCAAAGTATCAGAGTACACACTTAGCATACAAAAATCTGTTGCATTTCTATACATCAGTGACAAACCAGCAGAAATAGAAATTAAGAAAACGATCCTATTACAATTACATCAAAAAGAATAAAATATTTAGAAATAAATTTAACCAAGGGGCTTAAAGACTTGTACATTGAAAAATATAAGCCATTGATGAAAGTAATTGAAGATGACACAAATAAGTGGAAAGAACACAGCATTGTGTTCACGGATTGGAAGAATTCATATTGTTAAAATGTCCCAAGCAATCTATAGATTAAATACAATTGCTATCAAAATTCCAATTTGTTTTTTACAGAAATAAAACAAATAGTTCTAAAGTTTGTATGGAAACACAAAAGACCCCAAATAGCCAAAGCAATCTGGAGAAAGAAAAACAAAGCTTGAGGCATTATCCTCCCTGATTTCAAAGGATATTACAAAGCTATAGTAATAAAAACAGTATGATACTGGCACAAAAACAGACATATAGGTCAATGAAATAGAATAGAGAACCCAGAAATAAACACACATATATATGATCAATTATTTATAACAAAGGAGCCAAGACTATACAATGGGGGGAGGATAATCTTTTCAATAAATGATGTTGGGAAAACTGGACAGCCACGTGCAAAAGAATGAAACTAGACCACTATCTTTCACTGTACAAAAATTAGCTCAAAATGGATAAAGACTTTATTGTAAGACCTGAAACCATAAAACTCTTTGAAGAAAACATAGGTAGTAAACTCCTTGATATTGGTCTTGTCAATGATATTTTGGAATTGACACCGATAGCAAAGGCAACAAAAACAAAAATAAACAAGTAGGACTACATCAAATTAAAAAGCCTCTGCACAGCAAAGGAAACCACGAAAACTGCTAAGAGAGTAGATCTTAAAAGTTCTCATCACAGGAAAAAATTGTAACTATATTTGGTGATGGATGAAAACTGGACTTACTGTGGTGATAATTTTGTAATATATACAAATATCAAACATGTACATCCAAAACTAACATAATATGCCATTTATACCTCAATAAATAAATTGAAAACAAAAAGCTCAAACTGAGAAATGTAATAATGTTATTCATTAACTCACTTAGAATCAGAACTCATTACATGTCAAAAATAATACTTTTTTATTGTATTTTTTAAAACAAAAAAATGAGAATTTTATCCTGACTTATATTATTGCAAATAACTTTAATGTCTGTTTTAATAAAAGAGATCTGTCTTCTTACATGTGCTTCTTCATTAAATTTAGTGCCCTATGCTTTTAGGTTGAAATATATGAAAAAATATGGCTTCCCACAGATATATAGTTGAAAAAAGAAGGAGGGTATTCTTTTCTGATACTACACCACAACTTGACAAATGATAGTTTCTTAAAAGTTAATTGCAATGTGGAACTTGAACCATTAGTGAACTTGCCATACTTTGTTATTGTAAAATGTCTTTTCCCCCCGGAATTTAAGGTAGATATTTTACCTTAAAATGATGCTCGTTGCTTTGCAGGTGAGTTGGTTTTTCCTCTCTGGAAGGTGCTCTGATTTAGGTTTTAAATTTTAAAGTTATGTGCCTAATTGCACGTCTTTTTCATTTGTTGTGCTAACACTCCTTGGAATCATTAAACCTGGAGATTTAATTATTTCAGTTGTAGGAAATTGTATTTTTTATCATGTGTTTAAAAATTTCTTTCTTTCAAGCATAGCATTCATATCATAGGAGTCCCACAATAAGAAGGGAAGAGAAAAAAGGGAAGAGGCTTTATTTGAGCAATATAGCTGAAAATTTCCCTAATCTGGAGAAGGAAACAAACATAAAAATCCAGGAGACACAGAGAACTCCCAACAAAATCAATAAAACACACCAACACCAAGACATATTATAGTAAAATTTACAATATACAGAGATAAGGAAAACATCCTGAGAGCAGCAAGGAAAAAGAAATCTCTAACTTACAAGGGAAGACAAATCAGGTTAGCAGCAGAATTATCAACAGAAATTTGGTAGGCCAGATGAGAGTGGCATGAGATAGTCAACATGCTCAATGGGAAAAATATGCAGCCAAGAATACTTTATCCAGAAAAGCTGTCATTAAGAACAGAAGGAGAGATAAAGAGTTTCTCAAAGAAAAACTGAATATATTTGTGAGCACTAAACCAGCCCTGCAAGAAATATTAAAGGGGACTCTTTGAGTGGGAAAGTAAGACCAAAAGCAACAAAGACTAGAAAGGAACAGAGGAAATCTCCAGAAAAAATGACTTTGCAGGTAATACAATGACACTAAATTCATATCTTTCAATAATCATTCTGAATGTAAATGAACTAAATGCTCCAATCAAAAGACAGAGTTATAGAATGGATAAAAACACAAGACCCATCTATATGCTGCCTACAAGAGACTCACTTTGGACCTAAAGACACTTACTAAACCTAAAAACACCTACAGACTGAAAGTGGAAGGATGGAGAACCATTTATCATGCTAATAGATGTCAAAAGAAGGCTGGACTAGCCATACTTATGTAAGACAAAGTAGATTTAAAACCAAAGACTGTAACAAGAGATGAAGAAGGGACTATATCATAATAAAGGGGTTTATCCAACAAAAAGATATAACAATTCTAGTATATGTGCTGCCGAAGCGAGCACAAGATATAACAATTCTAAATATTTATTCCCCCAACTTGAAAGCACTGGGTGCTTTCATATATAAATCAATTAATTACAAACATAAAGAAGCTCATTGATAACAATACAATTATACTGGGGGCTTTAACACCACTCTTACAACAATGGACTGATCATCTAAGCAGAAAACAAGGAAACAATGGCTTTGTTTTTTTTTTTTTCAACCTTTATTTATTTTTGGGACAGAGAGAGACAGAGCATGAACGGGGGAGGGTCAGAGAGAGAGGGAGACACAGAATTGGAAACAGGCTCCAGGCTCTGAGCCATCAGCTCAGAGCCTGACGCGGGGCTCAAACTCACAGACCGTGAGATCGTGACCTGGCTGAAGTCGGACGCTTAACCGACTGCGCCACCCAGGCGCCCCGGAAACAATGGCTTTGAATGCCACACTGGACCAGATCAACCATACAGGTATATCCGTTTTATCCTAAAACAGCAGAATACACATTCTTTTTGAGTGCACATGAAACATTGTCCAGAATAGATCGCATACTAGGTCACAAATCAGTCCTCAACAATTACAAAAAGATTGAGATTATACCATGCATATTTTCCAATCATAATGCTATAAAACTTGAAGTCAACCACAAGAAAAAATTTGGAAAGACCACAAAATACATAGAGATTAAGGAACATCCTACTAAAGAGTGAATGTGTTACCAGGAAATTAAAGAAGAAATAAATAAATACATGGAAACAGATGAAAATGAAAACACAGAAGTCCAAAACTTTTGGGATACAGCAAAGCAGTTATAAGAGGGAAGTATACAGCAATACAGGGTTACCTCAAGAAGCAAGAAAAGTCTCAAATACACAACCTAACCTTATACCTAAAAGATGTAGAAAAGGAACAGTAAATAGCCATCAGAAGAAGGGAAATAATTAAGATTAGAGAAGAAATAAATTATAAAGAAACAAACAAACAAAAAAGCAGTAGAATATATCAGTGAACCTAGAAACTGGTTTTTGAAAGAATTAATAAAAATTGATAACCCCCTATCCAGACTTATCAAAAAGAAAAGAGAATGGACCCAAATAAATAAAATCACAAATGAAAAAGGAACGATCACAACCAACACTACAGAAATACAAACAATTATAAGAGAATATTATGAACAAACTCTATGCCAACAAATTGGGCAATCTGGAAATAATAGTTAAATTTCTAGAAATATATAAACTAGCAAAGCTGAAACAGGAAAAAATAGATAATTTGAACAGACTCATAACCAGCAAATAAATTGAGTCATTAATCAAAAATCTTCCAAGAAACAAAAGTCCAGGGCCAGATGGCTTCCCAGGGGAATTATTCCAAACATTTAAAGAAAAGTTAATACCTATTCTTTTCAAACTGATCCAAAAAATAGAAAAGGAAGGAAAACACCCAAACACATTCTGCAAGGCCAGCATTAACTTGATTTCAAAATCAAAGACTATAAAGGAAAAATATGGGCCAATATTTCTGATGATCATGAAGCAAAAATTCTTAACAAGATACTAGTAAATTGAGTCCAACAGTATATTAAAATGTTTTTTTCACCATGATCAAGTGGGATTTATTCCTGGGGTGCAAGTGTGGTTCAATATTCACAAGTCAATCAAAATGATACACCACATTAATAAAAGAAAGGATATGAATGATATGATCCTGTCAATAGATGCAGAAAATGTATTTGACAAAATACAGCATTGCTTCTTAATTAAAACCATCAACAAAGTAGAGATAGAGGGAATATACCTCAACATCATAAAAGCCATATACAAAATACCCACAGCTAATATATCCTCAATGGGAAAAACCAAGAGCTTGTCATCTACAGTCAGGAACAAGACAGGGATGTCCACTCTCAGCATTGTTATTTAATATAGTACTGGAAGTCCTAGCCTCAGAATTCAGACCAAAAAAGGGGGGGGCACCTGGGTGGCTCAATCAATTAAGTGTCCAACTCTGAATTTTGGCTCAGCTCATGATCTCACAGTTTGTGAGATCTAGCTCTGCATTGGGTTCTGCTCCGACAGCACGAGCTTGCTTGGGATTCTCTCTCTCCCTTTCTTTCCACCACCACCCTACTCTTGCTATCTCTCTCAAAATAAATAAATAAATAAACATAAAAAAAGAAATAAAGGGCATCCAAATTGGAAAGGAAGAAGTCAAACTTTCACTATTTGCAGACAACATGATACTCAAAGTAGAAAACCCAAAAGACTCCACCAAAAATTGCTAGAAGTGATGCATGAATTCAGTAAAGTCACAGGATACAAAATCAATGAACAGAAATCTGTTGCATTTCTATACACCAATAATGAAGCAGCAGAAAGAGAAATCAAGGAATTGACCCCATTTACAATTGAACCAAATATCATGAGATAACTAGGAATAAGCCTAATCTAAGAGGTAAAAGATCTGTACTCTGAAAATTATAGAACATTTATGAAAGAAATTGAAAAGGACACAAAGAAATGGAGAAATATTCCATGTTCATGGATAGGAAGAACAAATATAGTTAAAATGTCTATATTATTCAAATCAATGTACACATTTAATGCGATTTCTATCAAAATACCACCTGCATTTTTTCAGAGCCAGAACACACAATCCTAAAATAAAATCACAAAAGACCTTAAATAGCCAAAGCAATCTTGAAAAAGAAAAGCAAGCTGAGGACATCACAATTCTGGACTTCAAACTATATTACAAAACTGTAGTAATCAAGGCAGTATGTTACTGGCACAAAAGTAGACACATAGTCAATGGAACAGAATAGAAAACCCAGAAATGGACCCACAACTAATATGGTCAACTATTCTTTGACAGAGCAAGAAAGACTATGTAATGGAAAAAAGACAAATCTCTTCAACAAATGGTGTTGGGAAAACTGGACAGTGACAACAAAAGAATGAAACTGGACCACTTTCTTACACCACACAAAAAGAAATTCAAAACTGATGAAAGACCTAAATGTGAGACAAGAAACCATCAAAATCCTAGAGGAGAATACAGGCAGCAACCTCTTAGACTTTGGCCTTAGCAACTTCTTTCTAGATATGTCTTCTGAGGCAAGTAAACCAAAACCAAAAATGAGCTATTGGGACTTCATCAAGATAAAAAACCTTCTGTACAACAAAGGAAACAATCAATAGGGCACCTAGGCACCTAGGTGGCTCAGTTGGTTAAGCGCTCAACTTTGGCTCAGGTCACGATCTCGCAATTTGTGAGCTTGAGCCCTGCATTGGGCTCTGTGCTGACAGCTCAGAGCCTGGAGCCTGCTTTGGATTCTGTGTATCCCTTTCTCTCTCTGCCATTCCCCTGCTCTCTCTGTCTCTTTCTCTCTCTCTCTCAAAAGTAAATAAACATTAAATTTTTTTTAAGAAAGTAAACAATCAATACAACTAAAAGGCAATCTATGGGATGGGAGAAGATATTTGCAAACGACATATCAAAGGGTTAGTATCCCAAATCTATAAAGAACTTATCAAACTCAATACCAAAAAACCAAATAATCCAGTGAAGAAATGGGCAGAAAACATGAATAGACATTTTTCCAAAGGAAACATCCAGATGGCTAACAGACACATGAAAAGACATGCAACATTGCGCATCATCAGGGAAATACAAATCAAAACCACTATGAGATAAACCACTACGCACCTGTAGGAATGGCTAAAATTAACAACACAGGTGACAACAGATGTTGGTGAGGATGCAGAGAAAGGGGAACTCTCTTGCACCATTGGTGGGAACGCAAATTGGTGCAGCCACTCTGAAAAGCAGTTTGAAGCTTCCTGAAAAAGTGAAAAATAGAACTATCCTATGGGTCAGCAATTGCACTCCTAAGTATTTACTCAAAGGATACAAAAATACAGAGTCAAAGGGATACATGCACCCCAATGTTTATAGAAGCATTACCAACAATAGCCAAATTATGGAAAAAGCTCAAATGTCCATTGGCTGATGAATGGACAAAGAAGATGTGATATATATCTATATCTATATCTATATCTATATCTATATCTATATCTATCTATCTATCTATCTATCTATCTATCTATCTATCTATCTCCACAATGGAATATTATTAAGCCATCAAAAAAGAATGATATCTTGCCATTTGCAATGATGTTTGTGGAGCTTAAGTGTGTTATGCTAAGCAAAATAAGAGAAAGAGAAATACCATATAACTTTACTCATATGTGGAATTTAAGAAACAAAACAGACAAATATAGGGGAAGGAAGAAAGAAAAAGAGAGAGGGTGGCAAACCATAAGAGACTATTAACTATAGATTACAAACTGAGGGTTGCTGGAGGGGAGGTGGATGTGGAGATGGGCTAAATGGGTGATCGGTATTAAAGAGGGGACTTGATGGGACAAACACTGGGTATTGTATGTAAGTGATGAATCGCTAAATTCTACTCCTGAATTCAATATCTCCTTTCTTTATCTCCTTTCTTTGTACATTTGTTTTTCTTCCTTGGGTATTTACCCAACATTTTCTTCCAATTTTCCTGCTTCAAATGATATTTTCTTAACTTATAAAAGCTGTTTTTAGCTTCTGACTGTAGTTTTACTTAGCACTCCATTGGTGATGTCTATAATCTTCACCAGTTTCTTGATATTACAGTTTTGTATTTTCAACATTCGCCAATTTCCTCTAGGGTAATTTCCTCTACTTATTTGCCAATAGTATCTCTTTCATGTTTTAGCTTTTTAATCTTCTAGACAGAATTTGTCTTTATTATTATTATTCTTTTTTTCTTTCAAGTTTTTATTTAAATTCCAGTTAGTTAACATATAGTGTAATATTAGTTGCAGGAGTAGAATTTAGTGTTTCCTCACTTACATACAACACCCCCTGCTCATCACAACAAGTGGCCTCCTTAATCCCCATCACCCATTTAACCCACCCCCCACCCACCTCCCCTCCATCAACTCTCAGTTTGCTCTCTATACTTAAAAGTTTGTTTTATGGTTTGCCTCTCTCTTTTTGTTTTTTTCCCCCCTGTTATTCCATTTTGTTTCTTCAATTCCATATCTGAGTGAAATCATATGATATTTGTCTTTCTCTGACTGACATATTATTTAGCATAATATACTCTAGCTCTCCCTCTACATCTCTTTTTCGTGTTGAAGACATCCTTCAAATGCCTGGTGATTTCCTTTGTATGTTTTCACATGTAAGGATGAGTTAATAAGTAGATGACTTGGAGCCAGAACCAGGCTACTCAAAACTGTTCTTGCTCAAATTCATGAAAATGATGCCTACTTGCTGTAAAACTACAAAGTGCATTCTGAAGTATCTGAGGCCACGGCATAGAAACTTTCTGTCTTCTAGGAATCTTCAACATCTTTACGGAAAGAGTATTGGCATAATCCCAATTGCTAATCCTGAAAACATCATTGCAGTTAGCCCCAACAGCCTTACTTCCACTTTAGTTTTAGTTTTGAACCCTGGGAGCTCTGTGGGGGTTTCACAATGACAAAAACTCTTTCTCAGACTTTACACAATCTCTGTGTTCTTTCTTCTAGTTCTGTGGAAGCCACATTGGACTGTGACACTAGTGAGAAGTAAACCTTTACTGTGCTAAGCTACTGAGATCTGGGGGTTGTTAGGACAACATATCTTAATTTATTCTAACTAGTAAACTGACCAATTCCTCACCAGTGAAGCTAACTAGCCAAGAAGTCCTTCCAATAAATTTTGTAGTACCTTACTTTTAAATATAAATGTTTAATCAAGACTGAACATACATTTGAGGAAAATGTTCACATGAAAAATGATCTTACACAAAGAAACAGAGGAACTCTGTAATAATGCAAAGAATAGAAGAAAACTTTTGTTTTAAATTATTATTAATATTGGCAAATGTAAGAGAAGATCTTATACCCATAAGGCAAAAAGATGGTGCTATAAAATGAAGCAATCAAACAATAAGAAATAACTTTTGGAAATTAATAATGTAGCAAAAACTAAGATAAATAGATATACAAATATCCATAGCAACCTTATTTGTTTATTTATTTGCTCTAAACTCAAAAATATTCAAATATCCTTCAAAGGATGAATAGTTAAAGAAATTGTCATGAATCTCTACCATGGGAATAGTACTCAACAATAGGAAGGAATAACCCATTAATACATATAACAGTTTGGATGAAATTATGCTGAATGAAGAAAAGCCAGTTTCAAAAGGATTCATGTTGTATGATTCCATTTATGTAACCTTTATGAAATAACAGGGTTATGTCCCCTGTGGAGTGCCCAATCTGTCAGTAGCAAAGATCAACATTGAGCCCATGATGCGACACTATTATTTGGGACAACCAACCAGCTACCTTGTGGTAGTTTAAGTGCATTGGATAATTTCTATCATTTCAGGAACAATGATTTTTTTTCTCACTGGATACAGATTTTGTGTTCCCTTCCCATAATGCTTCTGCCATAATGATTATTCCTGGACTTACAGAGTGTGTTATTTGTGATCATGGTATTCTTAGCATTACTTCTGACAAGGAACTCATTTAAAAGCAAATGAAGTGCAGTGATTTTCTCCTGAAAGTATGACGTTGTTAATACTGTTATTTAGAACTCACTATCTTACTATGTTTCCCATCATCCTGCTGCTTGGCCTAATAGAATAGACTCTGAAAATTCAGTTATGATACCAGCTGGGTGAAATATGGCATAATGCCTGAGATGAAGGGCATGCTCTGAACCAACGATTAATTTATAATGCAGTTTCTCCACAGCAGATATGCAGTTTCAGGAATCAAGAGGTATAAATGGGCACTTTTTAAATTGATACACCTAATGATATAGTAGCAAAGTTTTAACTTCCCATCTCCACAGTATTGAGCTCTGCTAGTCTTGGAGATCTCGGTTCCCAGGGCAGGGAATGCTTCTACCAGGAGGACAACAATGGTTTCATTAAACATGAAGCTAAGACTGCCATCTGGTCACATTGTCAGGCAAATAAAGTGGTTACTGTACTGGATGTGATAATTGATCTTAATTATCAATAGTAAATTAGTTTGCTACTGTGCAATGGGAGCAAGGAGAAAATCCTAGGACTCAGGAGATTCTCTTGGTAATCTCTTAGTACTCAAGTACTCAAGTTATATAGCAGAAGTAATAGAAAACTATAGCAACCAGAGGAGGCAGAGCCTTTATGGTGCAAAGAGTTCAAGACTAAGATTTAGGTCACCTTACCTGACCTAAATAAATAAATAAATACATAAATAAATAACTGGCTGTGACGCTTGCTGGTGAAAAGTGGAAAAGGGAATGGATGGTAAGAGAAGGGAATTATAAATAACACTTATGGACATATTACCAGTTAGAAAAATAAAATCACTATGGTAGTTAAATATATTTCTTGTCTTGCTGCTATATTTGGACATTTGTGTATATACTCATATTTTTTTCCTTCTTCTCTCCCATTCCCATGCCACCTAAGAGTATTAATATATAAATCATGATTACTTCTATATCTCAGGTTTAGGGTATAGCATAGCAAAAGGGGATTGTGAATCAGAGGATAAAGAAACATTTACTCAAAGAGGGACAAGTGGAACTCTGGATTTCTTCTGGGTTTCGTGGTATGATGAATAGTTAAATTATATAATGGGAAAGTATAATGTTGCTAATATCTTCATTTGGAAGTTAAATGTTGACAACGAGGGTCTTTGGATGCTGAGCTGACAAGGGTGTAGACTCTGCATGCACAGTTTGTAGTTAACTCAGCACTACTATCGCTTATCTTTAAGGCTGAGCTACATTTTCCAGAATTCCCCTTTCCTATGTAGTTTTTGGTTAGAGTATGCTGGTGAGAGAAACTTGCCAAATGTGTGAGTAAAGAAGAGATTCACAGTGGCTTTCTAGTACTCTTGAGAACTACCCTTTTCATTACTGAATTCTGACATGATTGGTGGACACTTCCCAGAGATTTTTGAGAATTTCAGTAAGGTTTTGAGAACCACTTGCCTCATGCTTAAGCTAAGATGTTTAGCATGAGTTCCTCTGAGTTTTGGTGATGGCTCCCATGACCTCTTCTCCTTCAGCTCTTCCAACAGTCAAGAAAATACCTAATTCTTATTAAATATTTTATATACAGGAGTGCCTAGGTGGCTCAGTCAGTTAAGCCACTGACTCTTAGTTTTGGCTCAGCTCGTGATCTCATGGTCATGAGATTGAGCCCCTCTTTGAGCTCCGTGCTGATCATGGAGCCTGTTTGAGATTCTCTTTCTCCCTCTCCCAATGCCCCTACCTTGCTCTCTGTCTCTAAACATACATACATACATAAATTTGTTATATACAGAATATATAAAATGACTTCTTTTTTCTAGATGGTACCCCAACTGGTATAAGATTCTAAAAGCTTTCAGACAGAAAAGAACAGATTGCATGCAAAGAATAAAAAGTCAGTAGGGCATTGAACATATCAACAGCAACACTGTAAGTTAGAATAAAATTGAATGAAGCATTCATTATTCTGAGGGAAATTGATTTCCAAGCCAAAATTCTATATCCAGCTAAACTATTAAACAATAGTGAGGGTAAAATAAAGACATTTTTAGACATACAAAGTTTCCAAATTTTTCCTTTTGTCAACTTTTCTCAAGATGCTACTGAAGGATAAACAACATTAAAATTAAGAAAATGAGGGTGAAAACCTAAGAAACAGATATGGGATCTAAGAAACAAGGAAGTCAACATAGGAGAGAGGTGAAGAAAGTTTAGAGGATAATAGCATAGTGAATTCCTAGTGGGATGGGTGTGCAATAGGCCTGCAGAGCAGATAGGTCAGATTGAGCAGGAGGATAGAAAGCTAGAGGAAAAATGTGGCCAAGGGGAAAATAAATGAAATCGATAGGTTTCTGGATGATTTTGGCCACATGGAGAGAAATTTTTCAGCTTTACCAGAGCATTTAGAAGAATTAGTAATAGTGCATAGAAAATGGAGCAAATGAACAAATAGGACAATTATCAACTTTTGGAAGAACAAAATGTTGTGCAAGAAAGGAAATATATGTATAAACTTACAATGACTTGACTTAAAATTTTCAACTTTATCATGGTGTGAAAGTGCTGCAGATTCAGTAAAAACCATACTTTGAAATCTGAATTTGGATCTTTTCCTGGGCTATGGAATGTGTTATGGTGCTTTTTTGTGATACTGGGTAGCAGCAGTGAGTCAGCCACAGCTCCCAGTCAGCCACACGATCACAAGGGTTGACAACCAATATAATTACAACTGCTCTGTACCCACACAACCACTGAAAGTTTTTCACTTTCAGTACAGTATTCAATAAATTACATGAGATATTCAATACTTATTATAAAACAGACTTTGTGTTAGAGGACTTTGTCTAACTGTAGGCTAAGGTAGTGTTCTGAATACATTTAAAGTAAACTAGGCTAAGCTATGATGTTCAGTAAGTTAGGTGTGTTATATGCATTTTTGACTTATGATATTCTCACCTTAAAATGGGTTTATTGGGATGTAATACCATTGTAAGTTAAAGAATGTATATATACTATACTATAAATGCCACCTGTAAACAGTATTTATACAATCACAATATAAATATTAATTTCAATTTATCAAGAATTATACAACTGTACTGGGAAAAGGGTTCATGGTGGGTGAGTGGTATTTTTTTTTGTGGATATTCTTTATTAAGTTGAATATATTTGCTTTTATTTCACAAACAGAAAATCTATTAGGGCTTATAAGTGAATTTAGCAATGTTGTAGGATACAATATCAAAAATACAAAAGAAATTGCATTTCTATGCATTATCATAGAACAATCTGAAAATTAAATTAGGAAGACAATTTCAATTACAGTAGCATCAAAGAGAATCAAACCTTCTGAATAAATTTAACTGGGAAAATGCAAAACATATTCTGAAAGCTACAAAGCATTTGAAAGAAATCAGTGAAGACCTACTTAAAGGGAAAGACATCTGTGGTGCCTGGGTGGTTCAGTTGGTTTAATGCCCCACTCTTGATTTAGGCTCTGGTCATGATCTTGCAGTCATGAGTTCCAGCCCTGCACTGTCAGCACAGAGCCTGTTTCAGATCCTCTGTCTCTCTCTCTCTGCCCCTCCCCCCACTCTTTCAAAAATAAAGAAATATTTTAAAGAAAGGAAATAAAGATAACTGTGTTCTTGAATTGAAGTACTTAATATTGTTAAGATAGCAATATTATTCAAATGTATATACAGATTCAGCAGAATCCTTATTAAATCCAAACTACTGGGGCGCCTGGGTGGCGCAGTCGGTTAAGCGTCCGACTTCAGCCAGGTCACGATCTCGCGGTCCAGGAGTTCGGGCCCCGCGTCAGGCTCTGGGCTGATGGCTCAGAGCCTGGAGCCTGTTTCCGATTCTGTGTCTCCCTCTCTCTCTGCCCCTCCCCCGTTCATGCTCTGTCTCTCTCTGTCCCAAAAATAAATAAACGTTGAAAAAAAAATTTAAAAAAAAACCCAAACTACTTTTTTACATAAATTAAAAGCTGATTTTTTTTAATATATAATTTATTGTCAAGTTAACTAACATACAGAGTATACTGTGTGCTCTTGGCTTTGGGAGTAGATTCCCACGATTCATCACTTACATACAACACCCAGTGCTCATTCCAACAAGTGCCCTCCTCAATGCTCATTACCCCTTTTGCCCCCCAACCCATCAACCCTGTTCTCTGTATTTAAGAGTCTCTTATTGTTTGGCTTTCTCTAAGTTTATAGCTATCTTTTTTCCTTCTCTCCCCCCTGCGGTCTTCGGTTAAGTTTCTCAAATTCCACATATGAGTGAGAACTTATGATATCTGTCTTTCTCTGACTGACTTATTTCACTTAGCATAATACCCTCTAGTTCCACCCATGTATATGCAAATGGCAAGATTTCATTCTTTTTCATTGCTGAGTAGTATTCCATTATATATATATATATATATATATATATATATATATATATATATA